>NW_028263384.1:8843519-9146175 GCF_051168715.1 Poecilia mexicana
TCTATTCAGTTGTTACACATAAATAGCAAAAGAAAAAAAAATCAAACCTCAATATAAAGCTGTCACGATTTCCCCCCTGAGACGTTTCACACCTGCAGCAGAACTGGCTCAGTGAAGCTTCAGTGGGCGCCTAATAACAAGAACTCAGCAAAAGTGAGCTAAGCAAATCCTGTTTCCATATTTTTAGACTTGCAATCTTTAAAAAGGCTGTTAAATAATCCTTTTTTTTTTTTTTTTTTTTTTCTGTTTTTGCTGCAGCTGATGGAAACTCAGAGGGGAGAATCTGTCGTCGGGAGAAAGGTGTTGCGAAAACAAACGTAGTCGTGTACTCTACAGATCCAGCCTCGCAATAAGACCGTGCTGAAAGGAAGTCCACGTTTTTTTGTTTTTTTTTAGTTTGCCACAAGCTGTTGAGGGGACGGAGAAAACATTTCATTGACACGAAGGAGGTGCTCTGGTCAGATGAGATGAAAACTAAATTGGTTTGGTTTTGGGAGCATAATGTTTGATCTGGTTCAGTGTTGCTGGGCAGAGTGATCTCTGAGTTTCCTTCCAGGGCCCGTTTACCCGACCTCAGCTGGGCAGATGATGATGGATATATACAGTAGATTGTGTAATGAAGAAGTCTTCATTACTGGAACCACTTTTACTTGTATAGCGCTCTTTTTCCACTTTATTCTTTAATTCCCACACTGTGTCAATGACCACTTGGACGCCAGGAGTTTTAAATACTCATTGAGTATTTTAATAGTTAGCATGTTGCCTTTTGTTCTAGGTTCTGGAGAATAATTGTTACTCAGAGCAAATAAGGGCTACTGTTCAGTGAAACTCGGCAGTAGCCCTCAAGATTGCACTTTGTGTGCAATCTGTCTGTAGGTGAAGAAGCAGTGATGTGATGGAATGATTCACCTGTCTGGTCTGTTTCCTCTCCAGAGTGTTTGGACAAATTCTTCCCCCAGAGAATCCAGACGCCGTTTATAGGTTCCGGGAAGAGGCCGTGGAAAAGGGCAGGAAACAGGTTTTTGCTGTCTTCCACGACGGTGCTTATGTGTAAGGATAAAATATGAGATATTTATAAAAAGTAAATAGGAAAGTAAAATGTAGTGTCAAATGAACTGATTAGAAAACAAAAACAAAACAACAACAAATAAATCTGATTCTACTTTCATTTCCTAACTTGATATTGGTCTGTCACAGATAATCCAAATAAAATACAATACATTTAAAATGATGAAATGTGTAAATGGGTTGTTTTGTAGGATACCCAATCTACGAGTTACTGCTGTAGTTGACTGACGTGAGGATTTGTTAAGTCCAAAGTTAATGTTTGGTGTTTCCTACTGCTGCTCACATCCAAACCCAGATTCACATCGTCATCTTGCCACATAGGAGCCAATTCTAGGGCCAGTTATTTATAATAATTTCATGTTAATATGAAAAATGTCTAAATGATAGCATTCACATCCCTCTGTCAGAAATTTGTAAGACTGAAATCACGTCTTTTACTCTTGTAATGCTTTGTCTTATTTTGAGAAGAAGCACAAAGTGAAAGCAATATAGTGAAATAAATATTTAGTAAATCTGTGTAAAACTTTGAAAAGTTACACATAAATATTAGAAATATTTAAAATGTATTATTTTTTTTATCTTGCTCTTTGTTTTATTTTTTAATTTTTGCTCTTTCTTACTCCAAATAACAGTTATTTCATCTGTTGCAGGCATGACACACACACACACACACCCCCACACACACAGCTCTGCATTTACCAAGAAAACATGGAGCAGCATTTCTGGTGGTCCATGTCAGTCTTTGACGTTTGTTTTGTGTGCGAGATCCTGAAGGATAAACAGCGTGCTGAATGGATTCAAACCTGACACGGCAGCGCCTCGACAAAACCTGCAAGCAGCACGACGCAGGACGAGTGTGTGTGTATGTGTGCGTGTGTGTGTGCGTGCTCATGCACAGCTCCATGCCTGTTGCTGCCGTTTGATCACCGTAAAGTGAGAACAACTGTAGTACCAGACTGCTGAAGACGATCAACAAGCAAATGACACACACGCACAAACACGAGGACGCTCTGCTGTCTCCCTGCCTTTCAGTCGGACAAGTGGTTCCAACTGGAAGTGAGTAGGAGGAGAGTCCATAACAACAGGTCATCATCATAAGATAAGAAAAAATGAAGAAAGGGCAAAAAGCTTCAATTATTATCCTACCGTTTTAAAGTGAGTTACGACAGGCAATAACCATTAGATCCACTGTGTCTGTGCAGTTGTGAAAGTCTGGACAAAGCAGTGCAGATTTCTTTTTTCTTTTTCTTTTTTTTTGGTTTGTTTGTTTTTCAGTGGAGCTGAACAGTTTGTCCTGTAGCAACAGATCAAACTGTCACTGAAATCATTGGCTCCGCTACTGCGCTTCAAGCTAGCAGTTTAAGCTTCTTACCGTTTCATTTCAACAATGTACATTTGCCTTGACAAGATCTAAATTGATAAAGCCCTTAAATGCCACATTCCTACAAAAGCACTGCCTCCCTTTTCTCAAAATAAAAAAGTGAATCCTGAGCCAAATGTAAACTTTAGCTCTCTCCTAACATATTAGCCTTGAATCTCTTTACATTTTGTTGTGTTTCAGCCACTAACTTCAATCTATTTAGCAGGATTTTATGTAATCGACCGACACAAAGCAGTGCATAATTGTGGAGCGGAATGAAATGATCATTTTCAAAATGTTTAACAAATAATTTTGAAAGGTACACTGTGTCTTTAAATCCATTTACACTCATACTCAAAATGCAGTGCAGACTTTATATGTATTTTATCACAACAGCCTATTGAAGACCTGGGAACCAGGCAGACACGTCGGGGATAAAACAGTGGAAAAGTTTAGAGGAAGAAAACATTTTGTACATCAAAAGAAGCTCTGAGATATTCATACTGGGAAAATTGAAAGATTATGTCTCAATGCCAGCCTACTAAGACATGGCCATCCACCAAAGCTGATGAACATGGCGAGGAATGAAAAAGCAGCTAATGTCTCCATGGTAACTCTGGATTATTATTCTGCAACTCAGGCGGGAGAATCTGTCTAACATCTCCAAAATAAAGGGTAACGATGATAAGTTTTATCTGTAGTCAAAAAGAGCTCATCACCCTAAACACATCATTCCTGCTTACACCAAAATCCATTAGATTTTTTTTTTTTTTTTTTTTTGGAGATACACCAAAATAAATTCCAGCAGTGTTTAATTAGAAATGTTTTATTGCTAGTTAAATGACTTAACTAGCAAAAAAGAAAAGTGGCAGAGACATACCCAAGACGCCATGCTTTGCAGATTTTATTTGAATACAAAAGTTGGCTTCCGCTTCCCGGTTAAGCACTGCTTTGTGTTTGTCGACAACATAAAATCCCCCAAATAAAAGTAACCAAAGTTTGTTCATTTAACAAGACAAAATGTTCGAGGGTTAATGAATTGTGCAAGGCGCTGTTTGCGGATGAGCTACCGTTAGAACAATAAACGACCGGTCATTAGCTGCACAGTGTGATTGCGGCATAAAACTCAAGTAAGCCAATCAAATTCCAATAAGGAGTGCGCTGCCGTAGCATTCTCAATTGAAACTGATAATTGATTTAAAGTGGGGATGGTGAGACTAGCAGTAGCATGGAGAACACAGACACTGTCCCAACATTACTGTGGGTGTGGAGCATTTTGCCACTTAGCTGTGACCTTTCTCAGCGTGGTGTTACGTCCTCAGAGTCTTAGCTCTATTGTGTCCTGACCTCTCGCGTTACAGCCAGCCTACATTGTGGACACATTCACACACACACGCACACACCCACATAGACACAGTATTGGTGCAGACCAGGTGGTCAGTATTGTCTTACTGGGGGTGAGGGAGTCATGCTTCAGCGCAAAAGAACTGCATGGTGCTTCCCATTAGTACCCAATGGCTAGCAGTCGATATCTTCGAGGTCTAGGAGCTCACATACACACACACACGCACACACACATACACACACGCACGCACGCACGCACGCACGCACGCACGCACGCACACACATTTCTCTTTGTGTCCCCATGGGACTGTCTTTTGACATCATGCATTCCTTAGGCGTTACCCATTCACCACTTAAAGCAAACTTTTACCTTAAACTGGACCACAACCTGCTTATATAATTAAAGCGAAACAACTGGTTTTCACATTTACAAAAAGTCCTGACCAGTTGGAATTCTTTAACGTTTTGGACCTAGTCATGGCATAAAAGAGCAAAACACACAAATGCACATGTTTGCAAGTAGTCCCTGTGATCTTATAACCAAATATATAGTCCAGCATGAGGCCACATCAATGGGCAATTAAATGGACGATTGATTTTTAAGAATTATTGCTGCTGACTCTTGAGTTGCAGAGGATTTGGGTAGTTCTGGCAGCGACGTGGGTTTCAACCTGGCACTAGGAAGGCCTACCTAAAGAAAAGCATCAGCTTACAGTAAACACAGAAGCCGCAGCATACATTTTTTGCAAATTGATAATAACCTGTCTTCCATCTATTGTCTATTTCTGTTTTTTTTTTCTGTCTAAATTTGAAATACAAGTAGATAAAAAAAATCTTATCTACAAGTTGATATGTTTTATTTTACTTTCCAGTTCACATCTTCAATACTGCATATGTAGCTGGATGAAAATAAACAAGAAAAATCCAGGTGAGGCTAAATCTTTCAATTGTTTTTGTGTTACAAGCTTAATAGCCACATATCTTTGCAGTCAAACATGTTGCAGTCAAACAGATGCGGCATGTTTGACTGCAGAGATAAGCAATTTAGATCGTTATCTTAACAAGACCAAACTCATGCAGAGGGGCTGGGTAAGCTCTGTCAGGCACTTTTTGTGATTTTTAAAGACATACCACTCACCTTTTCTATATGTTTTTTAATCTAATGACTTTTCCTTTCTTATCTTTTGACTAAGCTCAGTGTTCAACACTCGCTGACGTTTCTCTCAGCTTTACAGTCGGGTCAAAAGCTGGACTAAAGCCACTGCTGACACACCACATTTGAAGCTCTGGTGGTAAAAAAGCTTTAATGTGTTTATTACCCTCAACTGCGGGTGTGGCTGTTAAGATATATCTAGAAAGAAATTTAATATTTAGGTGGCTGAAACGCCACAGTGTGCATAAAAACTTTAAAAAATTATTATTATTATTATTTTTTATGGTCAGACTGGGGAGATATTTATCTGATTTATTTAAGCTAGCTCAACACAGCTGAACCCTCAGTCATCAGTTTGTTTGTTCAGTAGCATGAAATCCTTAGCTTGGCACGACAGTGCAATTTACAGCTGTTTATGATCCACTGTGTATAATGGTGTCTACTGTAGTGAGTAGTCTGTAATTACCCTTAAATTCCTCCAGGGGCAGCTAAATGATGCCATAAAACTCTGCAGGGTATCGATCGTCCAGTGGCTCCAATTGTTATTTGGCTGTTAGGAAGCAAGACTGCCACAGATGTCAACATTGTAAAAGACGGAACATTTTAACGCTCTGTATCATCAGCCATACCAGAAAAGACTTTCACACGCGCATATAAGCGTGTAGTATGATAATGGATGGATGGCTATATGTTCTTGTACTTTTTTTAAGCTTTCTTATATCTTGTACTTTCTACACAAGTGGAGAGAGTGGAGGCCGAGCTACAATGCTAACTTAACACGCAAACATTTTGGTTGAACAAGAACCAAATATTTTGTTGTTGGTCGGTTACCCTTGCCGAGTACATCTGGTCATTTTTAGAACATATTGGCACGTTTGCGATTTAGGGAGTGACTGATTTTCATGGAAATGTGTCCGAGTGGCTGACAAGACGCGATCATTTTTGAAACAGTTTTGTTCTTAAAGAACAAAGTAGCTGTTTGTCTGTGGTGGAAAATGTCTCAAATGCATGAAAAGCCTTTGTTGGAATGACTCTCAAATCAGCAGTCTCTGCTCATTTCCAGAGTGCTGCTGCACCATAATGAAATCCTTGTGTAATAAAGAGAAATTAATTCAAAAGGCTTGTGTTTGCATGACAACGGTGCAAACAAATGCTCCACCGTGTCTAGGTGTTTATATTTTTGTCATGTTTTAAGGAGGTGGGAAAGAAAAAAAAAACATGCGCAGAGATCTTAATAAGTGAGACACTTTTAATCAAAGTTACTGACATGAATAACACAGAGGAACCAAAACACAGGAAGCAAAGTACACGAGAGGAGAATCCAGTCCAGAATATTGGGAGAAATATTAAAAATATTATTTTGTCTCCATCAATTAAAACTCTAATAAGCATCTAACACTTTTTTTATCACCTCAACTGCCTCCTGTATCACTAAAACTAATGTTGCTCAGGAATTAAACAGTGAAGACAGAAACAGGAAGTACTATCAGAAACATGTTCCCACACTCTGAGACACTGACTGGTATTGATCACATGTAAATGTTATTGATGGCCTCACTCTCGTCCGTCTGTATTGATCCGACTCCTCTCTTTGTCCTTACGCCTTCCAGCTGTCGGAGTTCTGTGGACGGGATCTTCTTGTTGCTTTCAGCGAGACGAATTTCTGCATCAGCATCGCTGAATCAGTGAGCGCTGTGATTTGCTTTTGCAACTCATGTTTTTGCATGTCGCTTTTGCAATTCACAGCGTTCACTTGCTTAAAGCAACATGCGTGATGCCATGGTGCGGCTTTGAGTTAATGTCATCTATTTTCTACACCTGAGCACCTGTGAACGACTTACTTTGATTCATAATACTTATGTTACGCTGCCAAACACCCATTTGTTTGCCTATACTGGATGCCAAATTAGATAAAACGAGAAACAAATGTGTGCCGTGTTGATTTACTGCAAGACCAAAACCTCTTTTTTGATCATGTGAAATAGAATTAACTGAAATATTGTGTGCATGAGAAAAAACATGCAACCTAACCGTTCCATAACCATTTGGCCATTAGCTGGAGCCAATGGAAGACGGTTGCCCCATGTTGGCCACTTCAGCTAACCTCCATTACATTCAGTCAATGGGTGGACATAAACCCAGGATGCAAAGGCACAATAAAAGCCCCTGTGCATATTATCTTAATCGAGTAGGTCTGTATTTCTTCATAAATTCCACTATTGTTTCATCAGCACTCTTTATGTGATTCATAAGTGGAAACATATTGAAATGTGTCTACTTTCATTTCAGGAGTGGTTTTTACATTTTCAGTCTTACTCAAATCGCTTACTTGCCAATGTCAATATGTAGCAGCGAATGTGTTGAAGACATTACACATTTGACATTTGGGTAAGTACGCTATCAGATCACTTTGAGGTTGGTATTTTTGCTATGAATATTTGTAGAGTCATTCTAAAGCGTGGCGTTAGCTTTTGGGCGGATTATCAAAGTCACCTTTCATCCAATGTGACTGAGCTGGAGTTATTTTTGAAAAGAACGATGGTCCAAAAATGTGTCTTACTCTCTAGATGTGCAGAGTTGGTGGAGATATTCCCAGCTGTAGCTGCAGGAAAAAGGTGAATCTACAAAGAACTGACTTCAACAGAAATGCACGTTAAGCATTTCTGATTTTTATTTGTACAAAAAGATGTAAAAACATGAACCACTTCACAAAAAAAAAATTCTACGTTGGTCTATTAAGCGATCTTCATTAAAGTTTGTGGTTGAAATGTGACAAAATGTGAAGGGTTTGTTTAATACGGTGCTATGTTCCATCACAGAAGTGAATCTAACCAGATTTTATTCTTAATTAATATGCCGTCCACTGACATGACTCTTACTGACTGTTTTAAAACCAGCCACAAGATCATCTTCTCTTACTCATGTTTAAATTGTTCAGCTGGGTGTTCTGCGATGCGTTTTTGTGCACGTCCTGTGGCATTTTTTTTTTATTTCCCTCCACTCTCTTCCACTCACAGGTGTTTCATTTGAAACGCCAGAGGGCGACGGCGAACCGCCTATCAGCCCCATTTAAACCCTGAAAACTGCGTCACAAAATTGGGCGGAGTGATCTCAATTTATATACTGAGGACTCGGAGCTTTGGGCGGACAGCGAAGGAAACATCTCAGCAACAAAGGGCAGGCTGGAGTTTGTTTACCTCACACGGTGGAGTTTCCACACGGACTATTCAGCCACTTTTCAACCACTTTTCCCGACTGACTCTGGAATATACTCGCTTGTTGACGTCTTTCCCCTCCACTTTTTTTATTTCTTTTTCGGGATTTATTGTCACCACTTTGGACGAGTGGACCAACATTAGAAGTCCCACAAACTTGCTTTCCCACTGTTTTTGAAGTTAGGGCCAATGTGTCAACGCATGTCAGTCTTGTGACTGACATGCACTCTTTAAGGTAAGTTTGGCAGCGCGAGCGAACAGTGAGCGCGCGCATTGTTCGTCACGCCGCTGTTTAATTGGAATAATATGATCCGCCGCTTCACGCCGGCTTTTCGGTGACTGCGCTGCAACCGCGGACACTTATCTGTTGTTTGTCTGTTTGCCATTCCTTTATTTAATGCAGCATCGTCATAATTATAATAGCAGTAATAATATGTGCATTTATGGTTTAATGAGTGCTTTATTAAACTTGTAGTTGGCCAAGTACTTTGAGTAACGCGTCCATAATCACATAATCGGCTTATTTCACGTTAGTTGCTGAAATAGTTGGAATGATACTTGAAGAAAATGATTGGGTAATTACTGTGCTTTTTTAAGCTCCCGTGTTTAAGAACGACACGCTCCAGCTCCACTTCTTTATTGACCCTTCAGGCGCAGGTCGGGTTACTCCGGGGGTAAAGGATTTTCGTTTATTGTTCCAAATGTTTATCGGTTTTTGTGGAAACTGTTCTTTATTTGCTAAAGAGAGAGAGAGAGTGGCATTTCTTTCTTTCCTTCCTTTTTTAAAAATAAAAGTTGCGTTTGCGGTGCGACGGAAAGCACTTTTGCGCAACAATTGCTTATTTTCCCCTTCTGGAATAATAGACACACTGATTATTTATGTCTAAGCATCTCTTTATACCTTAGGATTGCAGAGCAGAGCCGAGGTCACCGGGTTTAGGCAGTACAAGAAGTAACCAAGGATTAAAAAAACAACTTAAAAAACATTAAAATGCACTTGTCTTTTTGTGTGTAATTAGATCTGGCCATAGCGGGTAATTAGCGGTTGTTAACAACCGGTGGGAGGCGCACACGCACTGAAGCAGAATCAGAAGCTTGCGACTTCCGTATGAGCGCACCGCTTGAGCGGCGTACATATATATATGTTTCTCTTAATGTCGCAAACTGCATGCTTATGGCGCAACCTGAAATGTCGCATTTTCTTTCCGCCCCACAGCTTACATAAAAACACGCAAACAACTCCACTACAGAAGTGTACGGTGACGGCGGTAAAGTGCACTTTGGACGGATTTCCTTCGACATTTCATCACACGGTCGCTTGCTTTCCTTCCCTTTCCTCTGCCTGTTTTTCCTCTGTCTCCCCCCCCTCTCTCTCTCAGTGTGTGTGTGTGTGTGTGTGTGTGTGTGTGTGTGTGTGTGTGTATGCGTGTGCGCGCGCGTGTGTGTGTGCGTTGGCAGCCGCTGCCCGTGCGATCGAGTTGCTGCTTCGCTTTCCAGTTTCTCCTCGTGTTTGGATTCACGCACAGATCCTCGTGGGATTCGTAAAACAAAACAAAACAACAAAAAAGTTACTGTAATGTATCCACCAGGAGAGCGAGCGGCGCGTCCAGGTCAAGTGCAGTAGCCGTAGTGCGTAAGAGGAAATGGTTATTAAACTTGCGTCTGCGCATACAAACAGAAAGAGTTTGCGCTAAAGACAACACCACCTAAACACAATTTCTTGATTTTTTTTTTAATGCCAACCTGGAACAGAGGCGGATCGTTAAAGCTCGAAATCCAAAATTACAAATGAGTGAGATTACTGTTGTACTGAAGCTACACTTCTGAGATTTCATTTAATTTAGCATATTCTGGAGATACTGCAATAGGATCCCATTAAAAGCTTCCAGATTTGTCTCTTGAGGCGGGTTCGTTTCAGGTTGACTGCCTGTGACGCAGTTAAAGTCACCCCAGCCGCTTCCTATATGTCGGATTTGGGTTTTTTTTTTTTCCTACCCAGCAAAAAATAAAAAAATAAACAAAGACTTGCCATAATCAGCAATTTCTGACAAACAATAGATACTCGCTGGACGTCAGTTTTGGAACAGGAAACTGGGTTTTACCGCTTGTGCTGGGAAAAAATATGCTGTAGGAATCAGGTGCTGTGGACGTCGATGAAAATAATCCGGACAGGCCCCACAGGTGGAGCACCGACTTCCCTGATGTAGAAACACTAGAAAGGTCAGCGCGCTATTAAACGAATAGTGTAAAAAAAAAAAAAAAAAAACACGCTGCGATTCCGCATTTCTAAAAATAAAGAATTGCAGAACAAAGTCCAGTCGTGACACAGCAAGTTGCGCTGCATGCGCAGCTGCGGCTCCCAAAACCACGCAGCACAGACGCGCAGAGGGGCTGTTGTAGCCGGGCAGAGGGGATGAAAGCCCACGCTCACGGTGACGCTCTGTTCATCCAACAGACCGCCAAATCTGCTCGATGGCTCGACCGAAGTAACGCCAGCAGAGGGGACCGGCGGAGACCCAGCATCGTCAGCGCGAACACCACGTTCCTCGAAGCACACAGAGCGGAGCTGCGCGCCGCAGGCGGGCGCCTCCACAGCCGGGGGAGGAGGAGGAGGGGGAGGAGGAGGAAGAGGGGAGCCGGATTCGGACTCGCCGCCGTGCTCCGTGAGCCCGGCCAGTTTAGACGTCTTTCGAAGCAGGTCGATATTTCGCCCTCCCCGCCGCTCGTCCAGCGGATACTTCTCCTTTGACTGCGACTCGCTGCCGAGCTCCCCGCTCTCTCCGCACCCAGTGACGGCTGACAAAGCCACGCAGACCCCCAGCCCCACCGGCCAGGTGATGAACCACGCCCTGCAGCGAATGGCTGTGGAGCACGGTGGACTCGGGCTGCACGGTGAGCAAACTTCAGTGCACTGTAAAAAAAAAAGAAGAAAAAAAAAAGAGGTAGGGGCGGGAAATTTAGAAGATCATTCAGTTTTAAACATTATATTTTATATTATGATTAAGCATGCTAGTTTGTAGATGGGGTGGGTGTACAGGGAAGGCTGAAATAGCAACGAAGAAGAAGAACGAGCCAACTGAGCCCAGACCTCTTATTGTGATCACTCTGTTCACCTGGTTTTGTCCTACTGTGTTAAAACAGAACAATAATAAAATAAAAATAAATGGTCAGACTTTAAAGCATCAGATATTAGTGAAACAACATCTGACTTGTTAATTGATATTAACAAGTCGGCAGATACACCTTCTGTGAGGCATAAGAATGAATAATGCACCGATGTGTAAAAGTTGTTACTGTTACGGCCGATAATCAATATTTACCAATACATATATATATCCACCATTCTTCCAACATCTTGAAAAGAACAACCACACCACTGACTTCCCCACTGCATCTCTGCTTCAGTTAAACTCCCCACAGTCCTGCTTCCTCACTATCACAGTCACATGACCAAACAAATACCACATGACCAGCCTCCTCTCCCTGCCTCAGCTTTATGTATCAGGCCAATACCGATGTTAGTGCCGATATATCATGCATCCATGTTAAGAATCTCAGCTCGTGAGTAAGTTTGACTTTAGCATTAGCGCTGCCGCTAATCTGGCTAAAGCTTGAAACGAGCTTAAATTGTTGCTTGTCTACAGGAACTTGGTTCATACATTCCTAACAACCCTTATGAAAATTAGCTTTAAATTTCTCTGCTGGACACTACACATGAGAAGAAAAATGTACTATTATTAAAATTTAAATAATCCGTTGGCTAATATTTGATGTCCTCCAAAATGTCTCTGCATAGTGTAAGTTGCCACTAAAATAAACAATTAACTCAAATAACCTGTGAAATTCTCAGAACTTTCCTTTCCTTAAATTGTGATTATTTGGGCTAAAGATGACAAGTGTTGCTTAGGGGGGAAAGAAAACAATCTGCTTTGCACGTGAAAGCCAGAGACCTGACTGCGCAATACAGGCTGCTTCAGATGTTTTCACTGACTGCAGTTTTTGTGTGGGTGTGCAGCAACATGCGAAACCAGACAGAAGCCTGACGCCCGCTCCTCAAGCGCTTCTTCATCAGAGTTTTGGAGGGGCTGATATTGATATTGATAGTAAATACATGAACAACTCTCAAGAAACGTTTTTCTTTTTTTTTTTTTTTTTGCCTGTTTTGTCTGTTGGAGTTTTCCTCGTGAGGGATGACTGGATTTTCCACTAATGCGTTTGCAACTCTGTCAGATGAGTGAGTAACACTCACGCTTTTACACATTCTGGTTTATTGACTAATACTTGGCTCAGGTCAGCCTGTTGGCTCACTGAGGAACCTCTGACAAACTCAGGCAGAAACATGTATCCTCCCCTGATTCCCTCATGTTGCCCATGCCGCTTTTACACAGAAATTCCCAACTCAATGTGAAAGGAAAAGAGGAAAAAGGGGGAGGGAGGCGGGGGCTGTTCTGTTAATATTACTCACCCTAAGGTAACTCATCAGTCATTATAACAAAAAGAGAAACAGACCAACCCATTTTGCCTTGTGTCCTCCCAGTGCAACTGATGATTCAGCAGTTTTCTCGTGCGACTTCCATCGCTAAAAAAAAAAAGAGTAGGATATGATGATGATTATTGTTATTATTATTATTATTATTATTATTATTACTACTACTACATAGATCGTTTCTTTTTAAAATCAATAAGTAAATCCGACGTGGCATAGCAGGTTTTACCGCATTGTTCTCTGGAGTCCAGCGCTCCATTTAAACTGCGGTTTGCTCAAGATGCACCGTAAGACATTTTGGTGTAACAAAAGGAGCACACTTCCTCTTTAACACCGGATGAAAAGCGCACACCTAAAGATGACCTGCACAAACGTTTTGGTTAAATGGGGAAAGAAGACAACAGAGTCTCCGAAGACACAGACGAGCTGCTTGGAAGATCGGAGGAAAGGGTGTATCAGCTGACACTTTTTAGGAAGTGTTTGTCATTTGAGTCCAGTACTCAAACCTTTTGTTTCTTTGTTCACCTAATTCTTTCAGTGGGAACGCGAGACGTCTGATGTATAAATTAGTCTGACAGGACATCCTGCTGACTTTAACCTGCCGGTTACAAGGTCAGGTGCAGTGTAAGGGCCGTGTGATGTCTGGTTTCCCTGGGATTACTTCATGGTGTAACCATTCCCAGAGGCTAAATAATCTGACAAGCATTGTTAGCAGCAGGTATCGTAGGACAGAGCTGTTATTGTATCACCATTTGTGGTCACATGTCACTTCCCTCTCTTTGTGTAAATAAGCACCTATGCCACACAGTCAGCTGTGGTGGGTAGCAATCTGGATCTCAGTGATTTTTATTTATTTATTTTTTTTCTTCTCTGTCCCAAATGATATTAAGCGGAAGCATTGCCGTAGATTTACATGCCAACACATTCAGGATTCAGCAAGCCTGTCTTAGTGGCTGCACATATTTGAGTAATGTAGGTTTTTATCATGTAACACATGTGGTTAGAGACTGATGCAAAGCAAGCAGAAGATGACGGATCTGTGAATTTTGCAGAGTGTGTTCACTAGTGAAACAAAGGTTTCAGTTTGAAACTCCGGAGAATTAAGAAGAAAAGCTGAAGAAGGAGGCAATGCTGAGTCAGCAAAAAAAGGCGACTGCTTTTCTTGTCTCAGTTGAAATCTTACTGTGCTCCCATGCGAGCGGAGAGCCAAATTTATTTTCTTTCTTGCTTTATTCTAATGCCCTAAAAAAAAATAGCTGTCAGCTTGTCAGCGGAGGATTGACAAAGTTCTTCCTCTCGTTTAAATTGCTTTGTCGTTCTCATCGTACAAGTGAATGTGTCGAGATCTCAGGGATGTAGACTTCCAAGACGTGCGGCTGGGATGGTGGAATCAATGGGGCGTGGCCTATAGCGCGCAATGTACAATAACGGAGATGAATTTTGCAATATCCACATGACTTATGATAAATAAACAAGTAATTTAACAAAGTTAGTGTATTTCTGACAAGCTCACCAAACACTTTACCTTCTAAAAGATTTCTAGGTGGCAAAAGGTCACCAAATATGCATAAGAATCCTTAGATAATTAGCTAACACTTACTGTGGTCAAATATGTTCTTTTGTGATATGCGTGTTACATACAAATTTACAACATATCGTGAAGCTGTTTTTGCATGATGCTCTTCTGAGCTACATATTTTGTGTTGAGACTCCGTGTGGAAAACATGTGTAGCTCACACCTTAAAGGTGTTAAAGTAAGTACTGGCTGTATTTAGATCGCCTCAGTGTCAGGATGACAGGACACGACATCAAAAACTGATGGATTTTTCAGGTTGTATCGTTTTTAAACACCAAAAGAGGCATGACGTGGAAAAAGTTGCTTTTTTTTTGTTATTATTGTCTTACAGCAGCCAGTGAAGTGTTTCACGGAGTTTCAGCAGTTCTCATGGTCCTTCTGATTCTGTTTTTGTGTTTGTTGTTTGGTTCGATTGAAAAACAGAGCGAAGCACGCAAGGCTGTCACCTCCAGCAATAAAGATCGAAAATAGTGCTCCAGTGGACTTGTTTATATCGGCATCATCTACAATAGAAGACCTTTTAAGTGCTGTGCTGCTGGCTAAAGTTGCAGTCTGTGTTGACTGGTATCTTGGTAACAAAACTTGAGGCAAAAATAGGGCAAAAAAACAGCAAATATTTGGAAACAAGCCGTGAAGGAAAAGCCCTAAGAATATAGAGGGATCCTCTCGGATTTCACAAATGCTGCACAAACAAACATTTTACTGTGCATTAGGCATGAATGGTTACATTTAAGTTCACAACGAATCAACTGAGATTGAATTATGTCTATGCATATCTCTGTGTTTATTCTAGAGATACAGTTGTGCTATCTCCAGATGCTAACAGAAAACCGTAAGAAGCGTCAGGGTGTTGTACTCTCTAAAAGAGAAGAGAAAAGAGAAAATATAATACAAGTGATTAGCTTAACTGATATCCTTGTGTCTCTTTTATTTTGTTTTTTCTTTTCCAGCCAGACAGATAGTAATCGGAAGAAACCAGCTCGCATCTGTGCACAGGTCACTCATTAATTGCGCATGCTAAGCAGTCAAAATAGCCCTGCATCTCTTTTGTGTGACCCAGACGGAAACTGTATGCATCTCAGGCAGTCGGCTTTGTCCATGACAATGTTCAACAGATAAAAACACACGCACAGTGCTGCAGCATGTCATGTGTTGTCGCCAGCGCGCAATAAAGGCTTCAGATATGAAGAATGTTTCCTTGTTTGCGTATCGGATGCCAAAAAGTACCGTAAGAAGGATCAGTTTATCTTCTTCTTGTCAGAGTTCAGTTTCTCTGCACTTCCTCATGCAGCAGCAGGAAGAAAACACAATAGTTGGCTGTCTAGAGACTCAAAGTGAAGCTGGGTGGAACATTTTTGTTTTGTTTTTGTTTTTTTACTTGACATGAACACCTTCGTAATAGAAGAACCAAACAAACAAATACCTACATAGATTGGGTGATCAGTTTTGATTTGAGCTGATAAATCAGTATAAAATAAACCCACATGCTTAATTGGACTAATGTGTAATCAGTTTTCATATTCAGTCTGGGTAACTCTTTTGAATTTGGACTTCTTCTATAACAGATTTAATTCACAACAAAGTTGTAAACATTTTTTTGGACATTTGGTTCCCTTTGGAACAAAAGGGCAAAGTTGTTGAGTATTTTTGTATTCTTTCAAATAGGCATATTTTTATGATCACGCCAAACATTGCTCGTATTGGTTCTCTGCCCTGGACAACATGAACATGGGGGTGCCATTAGCGCCAACACACAGTGTGCTCTTTAAAATAAGTTTTTTCCCTTAAGAGACTGTTTCTTCTACTTGTTTACATGTCAAGTCAATGTGAAGCTTTCCCAGCCACGGCTGGCGACTGATGCTGAACCTGGTGTCCGATTCACCGCTTTTGACACTAATTTAATGATCTAGTTCTTCGTTTAAAAATCAGCTAAAGGTGCAAACATCTCTTGGGTTCTTTTCGAATTGGGTAAAACATTTTTCATGCAGCTTAATCACATTTTGAATTAATCCTCCCTCTGGATAATTTGTTGCAATGCTGATCAAATCTACAACTAATTTATAAATGCTGAAGATTTTTTGCTGATTTTGACACTTTTGGAACCCTTACATGCTGTGCATTTGATATGTAACAGATCATTTTGCTTTGCTTAACTCTGCTTTGTATGGTTATAATTTCTTTGCGCTCTGAAGCATTTCAATTGTTCACTGTTTACAAGGCATATATTTGAGCGAATTGACAAATGCTTGTCTTCAGTTTCCAGCAATGATGACACATTCTGAGCCTTTGCAATTTTTCCATGTCTCCTGATTAAAACCGTCTTAGCCATACTTCAGTAGCGCCTGATGGATTTATCGCTGAATCAGTAGCTTCAATATTGAAGGATGTTAGAAATATTAAGTCTGGGTTTCATAACGGCGCGAATGAGTCATAAGCGGAGATCGGTAAGAGGTCAGAGCCTTTCATACTCATACTGTAGTTCAGACTGAAAATATAACAGATAAACCACAAAAACAAACTCAAACACACACACACACACACACGGATGCAGAGATACAAACGTGCTTACACGGTCAGCTGGTGTGTTTTTTTTTCTATCACAACTGTCAAAGACAAATTTTACATGTTATATTGTAAGTAAGTAAATAATAAATATATTTTAAATATAAGTAAATAATAAATATATTTTATATTATCCATTTCCTAGAACACACAGTGGCATGTTTGTCAGAGTACATCTACAAACTCCAATGTATTTTATTGGGATTTTAGGTGTCGGATCAACACCAAACAGTGTGTAATTGTGAAATGAAAAGAAAATACATGGTACATGGTATACGATACTACCACTGCTAATAAAAAGAGATGTACTCAGTCCACTCTTTTGGATGATATCCAAAAATACAATTCAGTGCCACCACTTACCTGTAGAAGTCACGTGTGTGGTAAAATCTCAATAACGTACACTTAAGTTTGTGGTTGTAATGTGAGAAAACAGAAAAAAAGACTGAAGGTGTCTGAATACCTTAGCAATGTGATGCTAACTATAAATGTAGAAGAAAATGTTCTGTGACCCAGAATAGCACTGGGTCACCCATAAGTCAAACGGAGAAGCCATTGAACATCATATAGAGCTTTGTAGAAGCATCCACTGAGCTTAGTTCCTCTGTGGTTTCCTTTAATGCAAGGAGTCATATTTAAAATATGTCAGTGCTCAGGTTGACTTGGTTTTCAAGTCTAAACCCCCGACCACAGATCCTCTGTGATAACGTATTTTTCATGTTTCACTTAAATGAATCATAGTTGAGCGAACTATAAATTTAACAGGGAAGCTCTCGTCTTAACACCTAATCACTGCAGAAAATGCTGCTTTTGACTGTTCTGACTCATAATGTTCCACGTTACGGTTTTGCGAATATGCTGAAAAAACTACTGTGTTTTCTGCTCTCTGTTTCAGGGCACTCTCCCAACCACTATAGCACTATTAACGCGGCGCGGGATATGCAGTCAGAAAACTTTGGTCGTCAACTCCGTGCTATTGGAGATGACTACAACAACCACCTGATGGTAAGGGTAAGAGTCAAACTCTTCTCAATGTAAAGTTTTGTGCAATACATCCGTAACTGTATCTAAATTATTTGAGCGCTGGTGAACTTAACCCCTCACTTCCTGATTTTTATTATTATTATTATTATTATTATTATTATTATTTTTTTTTTAAATGAGGTATTTGCTTTTGCTTGGCAGTTTTTGCTGCTAAAGAGATTTTTCAGATATTTTTTTTCCTTTTTCATCGTTACAGTATTTTAATTAGTAAGGTTTGTTAGTTTGAATATGACTAAATCAGCTGCCTGAATTAATGCAAAGTTAAGGTATGAGGCAGATTAGGGACATTAGGCATAATTGGGAATAAAAGTAACTAAGTAATTTTGCTGGTAGTGAGTGGCTCCGTGAATTAAAGTTATCTAAATTATTTGAGCGCTGGTGAACTTAACCCCTCACTTCCTAATTTTATTCAAAGGTATTTTTTTTTTAAATGAGGTATTTTCTTTTGCTCGGCAGTTTTTGCTGCTAAACAGATTGTTCAGATTTTTTTTCATCATTACAGTATTTTAATTAGTAAGGTTTGTTAGTTTGCATATGACTATTGAATATTCAACTGCCTGAATTAATGCAGAGTTAAGATATGATGCAATTTAGGGACATTAGGCATTATTGGGAATAATAGTAACTAAACAACATTGCTGCTAGTGAGTTGCTAAGTGAATTAAAGGGAAGCTTTGAAAAGGGAAAAACTTGTGCTATTAACAATATGGATGAATTATTTTTGAATCTGTTACTCACCAAGAGTTTTGAAGATTTGATATGTTTTTGAACATCATCACTGTGCTTCAAACAGATTGGGATAATGCTAAGCCACTAGGCTGCACACACCCAGGTATTTCTGTGTCCTTTTTTTGCAATAACAAAACTGTTTATTTATCATTATTTATTATATGCAGTGATACAGGCAGAATAGATGGCATGCATTTGAGGACAAACGTTTATTTTCATCATCTAATACTTGAGACTTGACTAAAACTTATGAACTTATGATGACTAAATTAATGAAAGCTGTGACCAGTCAGTATTTTAGCTAAGCTAGCTAATGGTAATGAAAACACTGGCCCTTCAATCACAACCTGATTATGATCAGCAGAATCATAATTCAGCAGAAATTAAACATTCACAGAAAAGACAAGGGGGAAAAAAGAGACGAGATGCTGTTTCTTCATTTAACCATCTAGTTTTAAGCAGTGAAAACAAAGTCAAAAGCAAAACATTGTGGCACAAATTGTGGTGCAAATACCAAATTATTTGCGCAGCACGTTAAGCTGCTTATATCCTAGCTGTCAGGGATGGAGATGAAGCAAAGTGTTCACAGATGCTGAAACCAAATCTCAGTGCCGGTTTACCTCTGCCGCGTTGCATTGTTTGTCACCTTGTGGCATCAGTGTGACTGACACACTTTTCCTTCATACTTTGCCCTATTTCTTAAAACTCTCTTCTGCAGTAATCCAAAAATAGATAAGTCATTTAGCTCCTGTCTCCGATTGTGACATGAAATTACAGTTGCATTAGCCTGACAATTACTTCCTTGAAGACATGATTACATTATCAGAGGGAGCATATAACCACTGAATAGACTCCGTTGTAAATTTGAATAGCCGCAGTAAGACTCGATTTCCTCTTGGCTTCTGATTCCTTGGCAACGTTTCTGCATGTTGCATCATCAGAGATTTACTTATTGTCAAAGGGCAGACTAGCAAACTGGAAAATGCGGAGATGAAGGGGTAGAGAAGAGTCTGTGCTCATTTAAATTCACTTTAATCTCATCAGAGTAGTGAGCTGAAACGTAAAAGTCAGGAAAATGCACGACAGGAGTTTTATATCCCTCTGAAGAGCTTAAAAAGCCCCCATAGTGTCAGAAGCTTAACATCTAGAAAGCTTTAAGTCTGCATCTCAGCAGTTTGATGCATCACAAATGTGCTTCCACCTATTTTGTTTAGTGTCTGATTTGGTAATGAGCAGCATCAGGAGAATTAACCCGTTAGATGTTTTTCTTAATCGCACCTCTTGTAAAATCCCAAAAAACCAGAACATGTTTCTGTGGCCCATATTCATAATGTTGGCTTGTGTTTCTAACAATTTGTGTGCAAACAAATTCTACATGCAATATATGTGAAGGAAATGAAACCCAGTGACCTATTTTGTGGATTATTGGTTGGATTGTCTGTTTGAGGCGTTAAATAATCATTTATCATTTCAGTGGAGTTAAATCTGATCAGTGGTGATGGTTACACCTCACTTGATGCACTTTCCAGTTGCATATCAATAGCAAGCATGAAGAATGTTTTGTTTTTGCACCAAAAAAGAAAGGAAAAGTCTGAAATTGGAAAAAACCCTGAAAAAATAAGAAATTGTAATAAAACCTGTCACCTGGTGCACACTGTCCAACTCCATCATTCTTTGGTTTTGAGCAGCAAATCCCAGCAGGCATTAGGAATCTCATGTAAAATTACACAACCTTGAAATAAGTAGAACTTCAATTTGAAAAAACAAGGTTTATTTTGAAAGACCTTTTCTGGTCACACTACCTGTGTATTCTTTACAAATGTGCGCAAAAAAAAACACAATTTCGCAACTACAGTGTTTCCACAACATATGAAACGCGATTAAAATCACACATGAATAAGTTTGTTCTCGCGATAAGTCTTCAAAAAACTTGCTGTGACAACATCCTCCTACCACTTCCTGTTGTCTTCTTCATATTTTCCGGCAGTAGTAACATCCGGTCGTTCGTCACATGACTTGTGTGATTCAAAAAAAGTGTTGCCTTTTCATTTTTGTAAAATACACACAATTTGACACAGCCAAACAAACTACTTCATCATAAAGCAAAAATTTTTATATGAAATGAATTTTTTTGTGAGTTTATTTTTTTTCTTTGGAAATTTGTGTAATTACATGGCCAAAGGAAATGCAGCTAAAGATAACTTAAAATCCTTGGGTTTGAATAGGAATTGAATTTTGGAATATTGGCACTTTTATTTTGAAAAATAAATGTTGATTCTCTTGTTGAATTTTTAACGTAGACCTGTAAGGGTTTTGAAACCTACTTCTAATCAATGTAAAACTGAATCTTTTCTTATCTGCTATTCCCTATTAGTTTATCCCCTGTTTTCATGTTTTACAACTTAAAACACAACGCTCAGTTGCACATTTTTTATCACTACTACTTAGTGCTCTAACATCAGGACGAATGTAATGTGATCCTTATGTGGAAGATTTCCTGGACTGGTGTTTGGTACGTGATAAGAGTCATGCAAGGCCAGGCTGCTTGTTAACTTCACTGCTGTGATTCAAATGGTCACCAAACGCAGGCAGAAGGGTGGATGAATGTGAGTCAGCACCTAGTCACATTTAGCAAGTTGGGGGACGGGGGGCAAAATCTGAAGTGCGTCTATATGTGTGTGTGAGCGTGCTTGTCTTTGTGGCAAACCTAATTTGAACATGGCTGCAGAGTTATCTGGCGTGTGCGCATGCATGTGTGCTCGTTCTTGCTGTAGAACACTGAAGAGGCACAGATAAGAAAGCGGAACAAGGAGACTCGTTCCTTGTTTTCTGGCAGGCAAAGTTACACATCGTTTGACAAATCACTGCTGCACAGCACGTTTCAGGCTGATCGCTTTTAATCACTTGCTAGGTAATGCAACCTTCCTAAAATGTAAATTTGACTAACACTTTTAATTATTTAGCTATGACGTGTTCAGTTACATTCACTCCCAGTGGATTTGGTTTAAATTTGAATAAAAAGACAGCACCACCTTTGATTGAATCCTGCGCTTTTGAAGCAAAGTAGGATGAAAAGATGTGAACCAAGCTTTGCGTTTAACTGCAGACTACATTCTTCCCCATCTGGATGTTACAAACCACAAGCTGTTCCGTGACCTTCTTCAGGTCTTGACCTCTTAAACAGCTATACCACAACGATTACTTAATCACTGAGCAATCTGCATAGGCTATAAACCCATGACAGCATGAGTCACTGTCATCTTAAAGCCAGTAAAATCTCTATGGTTTTCCCAAGTATCACTTGACTTAAGGTGAGTCACAATTTCTTGTGTGAACTCAGGCACAGAAGAAGTCGTACTCTTGGTAGCCTGACCTGAGTAGTGAAGAAATATGAAAGAAAAACTCATCAGAAAAACTTAGGCAATCCCATGAACTAAGCAGGCCCACCACATTGGCTTATTCATGTCTGGCCCTTGTGCTGATGTGCTGTTCTTTTCAACAGTGGTCCCCAGTTTCCTATATTTTTCCTTTGTAGCAAAGCAGTTCCTTCTTTCAACACATTTTCATAGCAGATTTTCATCTGTTTTGGAAGATCTAATCGTAGGGCCTTTTTATGTTTTAGGAAAGACAGAAAAACAGTGAAGCTATAAAATTATATCCCTATTCTCACTGACAACAAAACGTGCTTTAATATTTTTTTTTTCTGATTTGTTGTAATAAGGACATTTCAGAACGTTTTTATTTTTTGTGATGTACCAAGAAATCAACTCGCAATCCTCAACAGCTCTGGCAGCTGGAAACTCAAAAAGTTCCGTCTTTTTCAGGTCAGTGAATGCACCATAACGGGTCTCACCAATGTTAACATCATTTGTTATGGAGGTACTTAACAAGTGAAATCATGTACAAGAAATATTGTGATTAATTCCTGCAAGAGAGTGAGAAAGAACAAGACTTCAGCAGATAACAGGAAGGCTGAACAGATACTGCAAAGTTGACAGGACTGTTGGAGAAAAAAATGAGCTCTTTCCCCTATTATTTTACTTATTTTTTGTCAAAAAAAAAGTAAAATAAGAATCAACAAACCAATAATATGTTCATAGGCCTGTCACAGTAAACAATAAATCAATTAATTGCATGATAAATTAAGACAAGTTTAATAATTTCCATTTGCATGATTTATTGTTTTTCTCTTTCTACCAAAAACTGGATGGTAAAAGTCTTCAAACCGGTGTTTTGGTCTTAACTAGCCCTTTCTTTGAAGGACAGTTTTGTTTACAGAAACGTCATAATTCATTTTATTATTATTTTTTTGCTGTTATTAATTTTGCACATTTAAAATGTCTTCCAGTTCCAGTGTTAAATGTTCACTAAAATGTAAAGTTTATTAATCTTTGAGAATGTGCTTATGTCTTTGAGAATTATTATGCCTTGACCGCCATATAGCTTGAAAGTTGTCTCAAAGCAATAATGCTATTGTTTTTCACGAAAACGTCTGGGGTGAATTTATCGTCCAGTGAAATTTGTTGTCGTGACAGGTCTAGATGTTTCTCTGAGTGCAGAGAGTGATCTGATTTGTTTTAGATTCACCATGCATTACTTTTATGGAAAGTTGACTAAATCCAAAGACGGATTGTTGTAAAGATTGTGCTCATCCAAGCTTTCTGTTTCACTACACCATCATAATAGAGTTTATTTCTTTGGTGGCGAAAACAGCCTTCACATTTTCTTGTTTAAAAATGTAACTAATGTGTCTAAAAACGTAATAATTGTCTCCACAAAATATGTAAGGTGGAAAAACTACATTAAACATTGAAGCACACCTGAGGATGTTTTATGGTTCAGTTTCTTGAACCACTTCTCCATGTTTTCCCATTGTTAGGTTTTCTGTGAAGAGTTAGCCTCCTGTGCCTGCACTGTTGACAAAAGAGCTTATTTCAGGTTCAGTGCCTGGAAGCCAGCGGGGAGCGAAGGCAGCGTATGGCTGTGGAAGATTTTGACTCATTATCTGTAAATACACTAATTCAGCCACACGGCGCTGCATCACATCCTTTTTATGCCAGAGAAGTAACTAAAACTCTAAAGTACATGATTAATATAATCTTAGTGATTTATTTATTTATTTTTCTTAGCATAAAAAATAATACAGGGAGTATTTTTCATTCTGTACTTTTAAATTTGCTCCCGTTTCTTTGTCCTCATCTCTTCCAGAATCTCTCTGTGTCAGTGTCTCGGTTAAACATTTACACAGCGCATGCACGATCGTTGGTGTGTGTTTGTTTTGAGACATCTGTGAATGTGCTCAGAACGATGTACGTGCCCATTTCTGTGTGGTGTGTCAGCCTGGTGTCCGTGACTGTGTAGTTTCATTACGCCTCAAACCTGTGGTTAGAGAACTCTCAGGGAGGAGAGCACAAGGTCTAATTATCCTGACCAAACACACACACGCACACGCACACACACACACACGCACACACAGAGGCACACACGTACTAACTCCAAATGCACAATCCGTCATCCGTCACTAAGAGGTGAAACCCTTTGTCTGTACGCAGAAATAACCCTCAGAAATATTGTGGACCAGTAGGGTGTGATTTCTTGGCTGCTTATGTCATTCTCTGTGTTTAAGAGTGTGTCGAAGGAAAAATAGTGGGAAAAAAGACAGGATACTTTTCCTCTACCTTATCGTTTTCATTAACCTGTGCCATTCAGGTCAGATTTGGTGTTGAGCCTCATTGGAGCCTGGCTAGCTGAAAGATTGTGTTGTTGAATCGTTGTGTTGGATAAAACCATTTGAGTAACTCAAGGAAGGTTTGTACTAAAAATAAAGAAGATAGAAAACAGTAGAACAGGAATCATTTTCTGACTGAAAGTTTTCTTTAGTCCAGTTTCTGCAAAGCGAGTCTCGTGCCCCTAAATGTCAAAGTATTCAGCAAGTCTCCCACTGCTAGTCATTGAATCTGGAGTATAGCAGATTCAATGTGCTATATTTGTTGTGTTGTGTGTTTCACAACACATTTAAGGTTGTAAAATCCTTGTGATTCTTTTTTATTCACACTCCAGGATATGTCAAACACACCCAAATGTTTTGGGTAGTGTGTTTAAGCTTCAAAACCTCTGTTTACCTCTGCTGCCTGCAAACCTGCCTGCTGCTGCCAGGTGCTTCTCTCCAGCCCCTCCTCCACTTTGGCAGCTGAATTACAGTGAATCCCCAGTCCCAATACAAAGTCACCTATTAGCAGATTTGTCTGTAGAGCACATCTAAATTATTCAAAAAGAGAAAAAAAATGCAGCTTTGGAAGCTGAGATACCTCGATGCTACCTAACATCAGTGCATCAGTGCAACGTCACCCCTCAGCTCCTTCAGACTAGCCAGTGGCATTTAGCAACCACCTGGTGGAATTTTGCACCTGCTGAGTAAAGTTAAGTTATGTTCATTATACGAGTTACTTCTCAGTGAATCGCTGGTAAAAACACTGTTAACGGGTTGGTAACCCTATCCTTTGCCCCTTTGCTACCGAGGCAAAGGTTTTTAGTTCATCTCATAGGAAGGACAGAGTTATCAGTGTGAATAATAGACTTCTAAAATTTAATTTGATATATGGAACCACACGCTAGTTTTTATCTGCTGCAACTGGACAAACAGATGTTTAAAAATGTGTCAAAAAAAAAAACTTCAGAAAATGAAAGAACTGATTCTGAAAAGGAACCAAACACAGTTCAGACAAGTATGTGCTGGAAAAACAATGAGATAACTGGTTTCAGAACATAATGATCTTGACCCAGAAAGGGATGGTACAACACAGATGGGAAGTTTTGACGTCACTGGCACTTCTTTTTGTTTTTAGGCCAGCCGCGATATAGAAATGTAGCAGCCCTACAAACACAGTTAGAGCTGTGAGTCCCATTTCAGTACGTACCAGTACATCCTAACCACCCAAAGTACCATTATCCTGTATATCGATTGCCTTAAAGCAAAGAAAAAAACAAACAAACATGCTACCACTATAACCACCACATCACAAATTTATGGCAATGACACCAATCTGACCAAATTATTGTTCTTTGCGTTTTACAGTTGGTGTTTCACTTAGTTGTTGGATCTTTAATGTTGTTTTGGTTCAGCCAAAAGTTGTTGCTGAGCTATAATGTTACATTTCTTCAGTGGGTCCCACAAAGAAAACAAACTGTAAAGACATATTATGGCACACTGACTTTGCATGCAATTTCTAAATCAGTGCATGTTTGAGAGTGCCTGTGTTTTGCTGGCTTGCATGTAAAAAGATAATTGGCAGCCACAAGCCAGGGAGCGCACACATGACACTCTCAGAGACTGCAAGTTTTGTGTTTAAATTTTGCTTGGAGGTCTTGTAGAAAATATATCATTTAAAAACGTTTTGAACATTTGGAGGTTTGCATTGTGGCAGCAAGAAATTAAGAGGAAGGAAGGCAGAGAAGGAATATAACAAAGCCCGAGTCCCGTAATGTGGTGTGTGTGTGTGTGTGTGCGTGTACGTGTGCTTGTAAGTGTAGCTTTGTTTTGAGAGCTATTTTTAAGAGGCAGCATAGTAAGTTGTGGTAACCAAATAAAATCACATGAGCTTTTTGGCTGACTCAATGTTTCCACTGTGAAAAGAGCGACACAAGAAGAAGAGCAAGAAGGCAAGCTGTGAAAGTTAGGATTTACTGCAATGGAGATTTGTCCTCCTCTGCTAAAATCCAAAAATAAAACGTTATAACTAGCCATTTAGCAAGCAATATTACGTGAAGCAATGAAGAATTGATTCCATTAAAGATTTTGTACAGAAAGACACCCCAAATCATGCATTAAATCCTAAATCTATGTAAAAACAAAGCAAACAAGCAAGCCCATCAGGACTATAATAAGTCAATATTCTATGTACTATAGACTTTAATAAGTTAGGATTATGTTTCTTTTGGTTTTTTACTGAAGTCAGAGCTTTAAAATGGGAAACATGTCACACCCTAGCTCGGATTGTTCTAGTTACGAGTCAGAAAACACTGCTTATTGTTCGTTGTTATGGTACTTGCTCCTACTAGCAGTACAAACCAATGCCAATGTATTTCTTTCAATTTTGTGTGTTAAAAATGAAGAGGAACATGTTCAAAGATAGGTATGTTTTTGAGGGCTGACCATATATTTTGGATGAATAATCGGTATCAGTCTGATAAATAAAACTGGGCTGATATTACCAAACAATGTTTATTTACATCCAGTTGCTGTTTGTTCCTGGAGGGCGAGGGAAGGAGGTTGGTCATGTGGTATTTGTTTAGTCATGTGACAGTGATAGTGAACCAGTTATCACTGCTTCAAGAGTTTATCTGAAGCGTAGGAGTGGTGAAGTCAGCAATGTGGTAGTTTGTTTGTTTTTCCCAAAGTGTCAAAAGAGTAGTACTACTTGAAATGTATCAAGTAGGGTACATTACCAAAAGAAAGTGTCTGAGCACTGAGCCTAGGGTTGCACCACTGGAAAGACAACAGGACAAATATGTTTGTTCTTGCTTTGACACCTTGAAATAATATACAAGTTTTAACCAGTAGGGAGGCATGCTAATTTACTCCATCCTCTAACATAGAGATAGCTAATTATATTTGCTCATAGTGACGAAGCAACAGTAAGATCCAGGAGGATTAGACCCTTTTCGCCTCGTCATAAAGCAGATTAAAACATGGACAGTAGCCACTCTTGGACGTTAGAAAACTTAAATGATCAGCTGTTGGTGTTTTTATATGCCAGTGTTTATAATGCGTTTCTGTAGTCTCTTAAGTTATATGCCTGGAGATCGTTTTTGTTGCAAGTTTTGGCTTGAAATCCCACACTCAGCCTGCAGTTTGTCAGCTGAGCAGCACATCTGTTTCTAGTTGTGGTGAAAATCCAACCCTTCAATCTGACTGTGATGTATTACCATTTATCAAGATAACTCATCAGCCCTATTGTTAGCCATACTTTATGATTTGTATTCTCAGCTCTCAGAACATCACCGTTTTTATTTGGATTAAAGCACAAGATTTAAAAAAAAAAAAGAAAAAAAAAGATTTGTTTCTAATAAATTTGCATCTAATCTTTATTCCGACCTTAACAGTTCATTTTCTGTTTTTACTTTTTATTCTAAGGTACAGGTGTAACATTAAATAAATATTTTTCAATTGCCAGACAATCTTTTTGTGTTCAGAAAGCTAAAAAAAAAACTGTGAATTTGACCACTTTTTATCTGAAATAATTATGTTATCAGTTACAGGACATGGGCAGTTGACCAGGGCTGCATTAGAAAGGGGGTGCACAAGCACAGGATTTAAAAAAAGCTAATTATTCATCAGTTACATCTTTTTTTTTATTGTTTTTGCATATGAGTTGGAGCCCCCTGTTTGCTACTGAAAAACAATAAGAGGTTATATTGCACTCCTTTGTATAGCACCTCCAAATTTTAAAGATTTCCTGCATTTTGATTGGCTGGGGTATGGATGGGCTCGCTCAGGGTGCCATTCATGCAAGAACCACAGGAAAGAAAAGAAGACATGTCATTTAAGTAATGAAGGTTAAAAATAATACAACTTTGGAGCGAAGAGTGGGGCCACAAAGTCTCCATAACGACTATTAGATGCCCTCTGCATCCCAGCTGATTATAGAGGAGGCAGCCAGAAAAAAAATCAATTTCTGCCCAACCACCACAGATGCAACAAGTGGCGTTTGCTAATTGTAGTTGAGACTAACTGTAACTGTTTGTTTTGGTCCAGCAGAGCTAAGATTGTGGATGATTTGTTGATAATTTCACTTTTAGCTATTGTGGCATGATGCTGTGGGCTTTTTGTCTCCAAAGGATCGCAAGAAAATTTTTATCATGCCTTCTAATATGACTCCAAGAGCTTTAAAGGCAGACATTTCTGGAGTAATTATTTAACATCAGTCTACTGGGTAACTATGCTGCCCTACACATTTAAAAATAAGAAAAGCAGGTCACTGAATGCAAAATTAGTCTTTATCTCGACAAAACAACTGATTAAGATATGAACTGTTTTCCAGGAAATTGCCTACCACAACACTAAATGAAGGAGTTCAAGATATAGAAATGTAATGTTCCAATAGATTTAGGATGACACATCGTAAAGTAAAGTAGCATTCATGCAGCAAGGTTTCAGTATTCTGCAGTTCAACCATCTTTAGTGTCAAGTCATTGCTGTGGTTGATGAGGTGAAGAACGAGTTCCAGAAACTCTGCCAAGAAAAACCCGCAAGCCTTGTTTATTTCTTCCACAGTGGATTTCGCGATAGATAAGTCATTATTTTTGCAACGATTAACACTGCTGCAAGCTAATTACCTGTAATAACAATATTGTTAGCGTTTCCAACACAACTTTAGGTATTTACACACTGCAAGATATTTTTTTTTTCTTGTAGCAAAACTGAAACTTTTGATAATAAACAGAAACCCGTGTTTTCTCTCTGCAATCAAACATAACCCTCTCCTTTTCTTTTTTTAAACTTGTGTGCAGACGCTGACTCAATGAGTGTTCACTCGAGCTTCTGCTCTGACAGAAATTCTGATGTATGAAGATGGCAGACATTATGGTTGCAGAAACTAAATAAAATTACCCCCCCAAAAAAAAAAAAAAAAAAAAAAAAAACTCCCATCAAGTTAAAACTTTAGTCTTCCTTTTTCTGCCAAAAACAACAGGCCTAGTTGGTCAGCTGGGGACAAATGAGCATTAACAGTACTGAGTCTGTAGCTGGGTATTTGCTCCCATGATGTTCCCTTAAATGTTGACTTGAAAGTTTTGAAGGTTCCTAAGGCGATGATATGAAGGAAAATATACCCTGAAGGAAGGAAAAGTATCACATGTCCTGTCAAAATAAAGTACTTCTCCAGATGTGCTTCAATTCTTCATCTATGGTGGGAAATCCTACACAGTAAAACTGAGTTTAGGGTGATATTTACAGGTAATTGTGTACATAGTCCAGAACAAGAAAGTTTCTATTTCTGCACTTTGCTTCTTTGCTATCATTGCTATTGATTGAACTGGAGAAGCTGCTAAGCCCAACTTTATGGACAATCCTCATCTGTGTTTCTCCCTTCATACTGTATATCCAACCTAACCCATCAAACAAAGATCAGCTTTGTTCAGCCAGAGGGAAGCATTTCCAAGCTGGGTCAAAACCAGCCAGTATGCAGCATTTGGACCTTTGCTGTTTGTCAGTGGCGGGGCGTTGAGCGCTTCAGCTCTTCTCTGAACTTGGCCTCAGAGCAAGAGAGCCACTCTCGCTGCTCCTTGCAATAAAGTCAATTTTACTATCTTCACATACCAGAGATCTCAAGAGAATTTGGAAGTTAAGATCGACCCCTGGATTTTTATATTATCGCTTGAGGTGCGTAGCGTTCGCTGCAGTTCCCGCTTTTGAATGGTGGATGTCGCTGCAAATGAAATCTGCTTGTGTCCCACAATTGGTAGTGGAAGAACTGATAGAACAAATGTGTTGCTAGTAAACTGATTCATCTACAAAACATGTCCTTTTGATCTTAATTTTAGGTATTTTTAGAAGCATATGTCATGTTTTGTGAAACAGTCTGTTGATTTGCAACTATGCACATGCTTGTGAAAACAGAAGTAGCCTACTTCCAGACCTTTTTGTGCTCTTCCTGCTACATAAGCACCACTTGCGCTGCTTGTTGGCTGCTAAGCTGTCACTATGCTTTTACTCTGCAGATGTGTGTGAAGAGAATTTGCCCATGACTAACTACCTCTTAGAAGAAGTAGTCAACTGCGCCTGCGATTGAGGCGCAGTTGACTTGCTGTAATTCTTGTTTTTTTTTTTTAGCTCATCAAACTTGTGGCAAATAAAGGAATTTGCCACAACAATCAATATGCTCAACCATCCACGGACAGTGTGGGAGGATTGTGCGCTGCTCACAGAATATGTAGTGTGTCGGAGCATTTTGTACCTTTATTGGAAGCACATTGACATGTGACAAAAGGACACTGGAATCAAATCTACACTGTCCCGATTGCAATAAAACTCACTCTACCCACTGAGCCACAGTCACCACATGACGCAGGTAACAAATGAATATAGCACTTTTTTACACCTGAAGATTTGTACCTGAAGAGCTAAGTGCACAATGCGACGTTTTGTGGCACAACTTTAAAAAGTGACATCAAAACAAAGCAGAGTGAACTTCCAGTTATGATTAACTTTAAGTTCCCGTGATAACTGGAAGTTCTCTCTCTCAGGCAGCTGCAGTAGTGGGAAAATGGTGGGCTGCACCTAAACTACATGTCGGCAGCCGTTTTTCCATCAGCATCTTTGTGTGCATGTTTTGAAGTATTACATCGAAAAAGGTTGATGGAAAGAGCAACATTTGAAATAACTTTATTAATTCTTCAAAAAAGGATGAAAAAAACACTTTAAGTGGTTTTTGGCTGAAAAAGAGCTATTTCACCAAAGAGAAGAGGTAAACTCATTCGCTGAATAACTTCCGACTCAGCAAACGCTCAAGTCCACAAGTATACGAGAGGCACAAAACTCAGAAATATTTTGAAATCTAACCTTACAGTATGGAAGGGAAGGGTCACTCCATTTTTCTGGGATTGATGGTCCATGCTATGCTGGCTTGAACCTCTACATCTTGTTTATTTCAGCCATGCGTAGCGTCAGCATCTGATGAAGTCGTGCTTTGTGTAGCCTGGTTGATTTGCTCCAAACCTCTAGATGGAAACGTCCTAATTTGCATTTTTTTTCCTTTTCCTTTGTTGTGACAATTTAAAAGTTCACTCAAAATTTGCACAATTGGACAGAAACATAGCTAGTGAACACATCTTTCAACAGCAATGAGATGCATAGTTAGCTGTGTATTTATCCTAATTAGTCACCTGAGACACAGTCAAGCCAAATGTAAACATCATTGGTACTGTAGAAAAATCAGCTAAAGTCCAAACTTCTGTAGCATCCAACGAGTCCAAACTTGTTCATCGTTTGAGATACAAGTCAGAAGAAGTTCCATTGGTGAGAGGATTTTCCCAACAGCTGCACTTGCTGCATTGAATCATATAAAAAAAATACCGATCAGTGCCCCGGATATGTACCAAAAATCTTAAAAACAATAGTCTTTTATTTCTCCATTTATTGTTATTACATCATAGGGTAATTATGTAATGGTATGTAAAATATGTACAGAGATAAAGTGTACTTCACTTTCTGGGAATCGTAACAATTCAGACAAACTGCTTCCACCTTTATGTTCCTGTCAGAGTCCATTTGCATACAGTTTTACCTTATTACCTTCCCCAAGTCTCATGATTCAGAAACATGTGTTGACAAAGTCCACTTCACTGTTGTACTTTGGACTTCTTTTACAAACACAATTCAGTGGAAATGGATTTCATGGAAATGGAAAGACGGAGTCTAGTGCCAAAACTGATGCTGCTGTTTGCTCAGTAGCTGTTCTTTATGATTCCACCACTGGAGGCAGTGTCTCTATAACTGGTAAACTGGTTCAGGGCCATAAGAAGGTTCTCAGGAAAGTTTATGGAGACTGCTAACCAATCAAAATGTTGCATCACAAACACAACACTGTGTTTAACTACAGTTTCCAGAGATTAGTTGATCACGACTGTGGAGTGTCCATGTTGGTTAAAACGACGTTAATAAATTCAGATATCCAGAAATTAATTATGGGATTTGTGTAGCTTAACTGTCTTTCAGAGAACATATACTCTACAAATAATCAAAATAAAACTTGTAGCTCATCACAACTGGACATTTTAAGTGGTTAAAATAAGTGGTTCCACCTCTTTGCTTGTCAAAACCCAAGGCGGTAGTGAAATGTTTGTAGTACCAGTCCAGGTTAGGCATGTGCACTACTTTGATGGGAAAAAATAAATAAATAAATTCTATTTCTTAAACTAGATCCGAAAAAATTACATCACTTTAAAAACGATACAAGATTCCCTCTGGGTAGAAGTCAAAGATACAGATTTTTCTTTGATTTGTCACTCATTTTTATAATACTACGTTTGAATGCAAAGCTTGTTCTTTGTCAATCAGGAGCGCTTTATTTATTTAGGTTTACGTAGTCATCTGTGAGCAGTGTGTTTGACTTGGATCCAAGTGAGAAGTGAAATTAGAACCAGACCATGTTTCAAATGTAGGGTTAAATAGTCTTCCCCTCACCTGTTTCCTCTGCTGGCAATACGCTTTTCTGTGGTTTCTGGCTCACCACACCGGCTTTGATATGCCTCTCTTACTTTCATCCGAAAAGATCCTGTTTTTCAGAGTGAAGTCTTGCCCCGCGGCTGGAAATTTATTCTCTGCCAGCCATTGACTGGGTAGTATTGTAAAGTCCTTCCGGACAGCCCGCATTTTATCGGCTGAATGCCAGCTTAGGTTGTAGGGCTTGAAATGGGGATAGAAAAAACACTGGGTACAGTTGCTTTTATAAAAAAATAATAAAAAAGAAAGTCCTTACATTGCTGTAAATGATCTTGTTGCAGAAAAAAAAAAGATTTTCCTGAAGTTGTATCTATTAGAATGAGAAAAACAGTGTGAGTTTATTTAAAGCAGTGTCACCTTAGAGGTACAGCATAGCCTTAACTTTTTACTGTCATTCCTTCAAAGTGGTTTTGTGAGTCGGCTCAAAGTCCATTAACCCTAAAGAGAGAGCTCTGAAAAGGAAAGCAATTATTACTTTGAGAAGTCCACTGACATATTAGCAACGCTATGTGTTTGCACTAAACCACCAAAAGTGGTAATAAATCAAAACTGGAAATATCTGTTTCCAGTTGGTGAAATTTAAACTACCCTGTACTTTGCATGGTGGATATCCTCTTTTTTTTAAGCAACAGGAACCATACTGTTTCTGAAAAATGTTTGATAACAATCTTCCCGGTGTGCATAAACCCAGAAGAAATTTTTATTTCTCTTATTAGTCAGGCAGATCTGTTATTGTGGAGAATCTGCTGCTGAGCGATGAACCAAGTCCAAAGCACAGAGCTGTCAACAAGCAGGAATAGAAAAAAAAAACTTAACTGTGTGGGTCTAAATCCAGCCAAGTTTCTGTGAATCACCATAGAGAGGTTGGGGGAAAACAAGTGGGAAACACTTTGTGAGTAAAATGTTCACTAACAGCCCCAAAATAAAGAACAATAGCACATGAGTTTAAGTTAATTGTTTGAACAAATGTTTTAAGAGTGAATTACTGAGAAGAGCTGCCTGATATAGAACCATCTGATGTGAAACTTAAATAAATATTGAGTTATAATTTCTCATTTCTGTTTTTGCCGCTCGTAGAGCTAATGTTCAATCCAGTAGAAAAGCAGTAGAGATATTTTTTTTTCTTTCCTCAGCAGCCTCTGAACTGCTGATGTCAATTTGGAAACTCAACCTTCATTTTTTTTTTTTTTTTCTGTTTTCTAAAGTCATTTTCCGGATAGACATCAGCTTTTCTCCTAAATGAACTGTAATCTTTCAACATGTCTTGTCAGTATTTTCTTAGCTTCCAGCTGCCAGACACATCACGCCAGGTCTTTTTTTATTTATTGCCATTCACAGTAACTACTTGTCATCAGAGGCTGCCAATAGTTCTTCACCCAGGTGTTCCAGCACCTTTTAGCACGACTCCTTCTCATCACGGAAACACTGATTTGCCAGTTGTGTAATACGAAACTCCGGGTTGCAACGGGAGAAGTTTATTTCCGCTTGCCAAAGCTAACAGAAACAATAAATGCATATCTGGATGATTCACCCCGTCTAACATGTTGACAACATGGGGCCCCCAACAGGGCGTATGCCTTCCACTTTTAAGAATCACATCACAATTCGGCCCGCTTGTTGTGCATGTATTGTGCTATTAAAGCGTGACATGTGTTGTTTCCTTTCATTTTCAGTTTCCAAAATACAGAAGCTGGAAGCAAGCCAAGTTAGAACAATATGTGTGCCTCTTAGCAATATGTTTCAGTTGAACTTTTATATCCACCCAACGTTCATCTTGTTCAAACTGTTGTGATAGTAAGAAATGGCAGGAAAGAATTATTTTCCCATTCCATGTAAAGTGCCAAGTCTTTGTCAAGTCTAGAGTCTTTGAAGGACAAGTCAAGTGTCAAGTTACTTCCCTCCTTCCACCCAATCTATATTCAACTTTAACTTCATTACTTTAAGTATAACTAATAAAAATTTCAGCAAAGTGGGCGGAGCCACTTATGCACCGTTTGACCAAAAGGGGCCAGCACTGAGATGGTTTTAGGTGAGATAACGTCGAAGAAATTCACACTAAAATATCAAAATTTGTACAGAAATATAAAGTTTTAGGAGTTTATCATCAAAAAAAAGGTGGAAAGTACAAGAGTATAATGGAATCTTAAAACGAATCCATGACAAAGGGTTTATTTGGTAAGAGGCGTTATTTAATTAACAGCATTGTTAACAAATACAGTGCATAAGGAAAGGGAGAGGGTGTCTGAGAAAGATTAGTAGCCTTCATACAAACCTGAGCTATAAAAGCTGGAAAACAAACACGTTTTAAAGTGTGTTTTAATGCACACACGTGCATTAAAACGTGCGCTGGCACCTGGAGAGTCAAAGGTAAAGACAGAGCTGCGGCAGGATGTTTGATGTCTATACTTACCTGCTTCCTGTGGATGTAAACATGCAGAACATATGTCCTTTTGATTTTTTGATATTTTTTTATGCCACAGTCAGTCCTGAACTCACTTGAACATCTGATGTTTAGGACTGTACACTCAGAACTTTTCATGGCTGATCAAATGTCTTAATGTGAGCCTGAGGATTTTTTTTTTTTATTGATAGAACAGAATGTCCTTTGAAATAATGTGGTCAGGCAGTGTGTGAATTGAGTCAAATAAATAACATGTAATAATAGAAAAAAGACAATCTTTGAAGCTTTGGGGATCGTCTTCAGCCCTCTTATACATCTGAGCAGCTGTCTGGACGTTGACCTAATATTTTGGCACTAATAATGTATCTGTGGTTTGTTTTTGTGCCAATAATTAACATTATTTATGGAAATAACGGATTTCTCATCTGTTTCTTACAGAAAAAATAGCAAAAGCACTAGCTTTAGACTTTGTTCACTTGTCTTCATCAAGATATAGGTGGATATGCAGTGTAATAAAAGGGCTGGACAAAAATAGAGTTTTTCAAAGGAAAAACAAAAACTGCTGACAAAAAAAAAACGTCTCATGTTTGCCAAAAACATATTGTTGACCCCCAACACTTCAGGAAAGATTGTCTGTGGACTGGCAAAAGGAGGTTTTCCAACAGGACAATGATCCAAAGCACACCAGTAAGAGCACATCCCAGGGGGTAAAGAAAAAATATATCTTTTTAGAGCGGTCTAGTAAAAGTCTAGATTTAAATCCAACTGGAGATGTTTATACTCTAAAAACCTCAAATGTGGCTGAAATAAAATGTTTCTGTTTAGAAGATGGGGCCAAAAATTCCTCCACAGCAATATGACGGATGGATTCCCACTTAACTTTGGCTTGTTTTTAAAAAGCTTACTTTCCCCCTTTATAAATGAAATCATAACTCAAAAAACCGCTTTCTGTACTCACTTCGGTTGTCTTTGTTAATAAACTTTATTTAAACATCTGAAATATGTAATTGTGACACAAAGCACCATTTGTATTGTTGGGAAAACGTGAGTACAGTTGTGTGAAAAACTAAGTGCACCTTTTCTGCTTCCGTATAATTTGAGAGGGAAGTAGGTCTGGTTTTACTGGAACATACTGGCATTGGATTGTAAGTTGTCAAAGTCATGTTTTAGAAGAATTTTAAAAATTTTACCAACGTCGACTATGAAAAATTGACAAGCGTTGTACTGCAATTTACACTCATCAAGCTGTAAACTCTTCATTTCTCTCACTAATACGTCGCGTCCTTTCTTGTGCTTTCTTTTGTAGAGGATGGCGAGAAGACACCAACGGAATATAGTCCCTCTAAACCTGATGCCGCACATCCAGCAAGAGCCTGTTGCCATGCTTTGTGTCTGCCTTCTGCTCCTCCTGGTCGGACGAATAATGTACATGCAAGGCAACACAAGCAGCCACGACCACTCTCAGGTTTAGCCTTAGGAAAACCCAGCAGACGTAGCATTCTTCTTGAGTATGTTTTGAACATATATCAAATATTGACTCTTTTATATATATATATATTATGTCATATGCCTGTTCCTTCGCCCTATGAACTCTTCTCTTTTAGGAAGGAACTCTAAAATGTTTGATTTTCCCTAATGGCCTCCGAGTCTCCATCATTTTACCAAAGAGGCAAGATTTGCACTCCGTTTCTTGAACAGAGACAGTCATTTGACCTGAAAAATATGCCTGTGGAAATTCAAACGTGCCTTGTACAGTTTGTTGTTTACTTTATTAAGTTTGATTTAAGGTTTTTTTTGTTTGTTTTGTTTTTACTATTGTACAGAGATTATGCGCTTCCTGAGCGATCACGGTCTGTGACCCAGATTTGTTCAAGTTTATGGGTCTAAAATTATTTTCTCTTATTCTCCACCTGTCATGCATTCAAAATATAAGTGCATTTACATTGTCATAATCTGTGTTCCCAAACTACGATCATGTTAAGGTTTTATTTCCACAAAATATGTTGTTCTATACCAGCCTTTAAAACTGCATTTTTATCCAGAAAGATGAAATATATTGTGATTGTCTCATAACATTGGCTTTAGACGTGATGAAAAGTGTTTTGTTGGTTGATCCGGATGGCTATAAACCTTCTTAGAGCTGTCATGTTGTTCAAATGATTTGGAAATGGGATTACGAGACGCAGTAGTACGACGGCATATTAGGGCGTTTGTAGACAGAATAAAAATAATTACATTTCCACCAAAAATCTCAGAAAGTTTCTAGAAAAAAAAACAAGAAAATTTCTGATGTTGAAAAGTAAAAAAAAAAATTGCTACAGAAGAAATCTAGAAACATTTTGAGATGAATCGCAGAAAGCTTTGGAGAAAACTTGGAAATTTCTGAGCTTCACAAGTCACAAATTTTCTAGTACATTTCTGAGATTAATTTGAAAATGTCAGAGTTTTTCCCAGCAAATTTTTCACTTTTTAAACTTGTTGGTTTTATAGAAAATTTTTATTAAAATTTTGATTAATCTCAAATATTCCAGGTGATTTCTAGCACATTTAAAACGTTTCAAATTCATACATTTCTTTGTTTATTTAAAAAAAAAAATTCTAAGATTAATGTTAACGTTTCTGAGATTTTTGGCAGAAATTCACACCCTATTTTTCTACCCACTGCAGATTTTTTTTTTCCATATGGGCATATGGGCCTATATGCCACCGTACTGTAATAATTCTTTTTTTTTTTTTTTAAAGATCCTCCAGTTTTCCAGTTTTCTTGAATTCAGTTTTATTTTCAACATTGCAAATAACTTTTATCCATTTATTTCATGTCAGAAATACCTTAAAGAGCATTTCTGATGTAGTCTCAGCATCAAACGTTTATTCATTACTCCATTCAAAAATGGCAATAAAAAAATCAATTCTGTATTCAGCATTAAAACAAAACCTTTGCACCGTTTCAAACCTACTGCTCAGTCAGCCACTGGTTAAAGCAATAACTGTTACCTAACTAGCCCTAAAAGCAGAGTTATGTTGTTGAACAAAGTAATAATTTAAATGAAGTCAGTCATTAAAACTAGTCAGTAGTGTCATTTCTTGCTTTGCTGTTTATTAATCTATAAACTTTTCCATTGCTCTGCAATAAGTGATCAAATTTTACGGTCTTCCATCATCTGGTTTTCTCGTTAGCAGCCAGGGTGAAAGTAACCAGCAGGTTTTGGTTTGTTGACAATTTTCCGTTTATTAGCACAGTGATTCAGACTGAGCCAAGTCTGCTCATGCCTGCCAGGTCATTAAACACTCGGAGAGGTTTCTGGATAGCATCCAGCCGTGGCTAAAACAGTGAAGGGATGGGTGGGGTTTTTGTTTTGGAATGATTGGCTATTAGTAACCAAACTAACAGAGACAATACAATGGTGAAGATGAAAGAAACATTTAGATGTTAAGCTGTGCACATTAAAGCTGTTCAACTATTATGAAGAAAAAAAAAAGTAAATGTTTTGAGTATTGTTATAAAATTTTCTTTTGGTGGAACAATAGTCTTTTCCATTTTGATTTTTAGAATCCTGCTTCAAAAGGCTCACAGCTGTTAATAGGCCTGGCCCGGTCTGAACGTATAGCAAAGTTTTAGAAAGTCACAGTTTCAAAACGCCCCGCCGTGTACGGTTTTCCTGTTTTCCTTTTCTCTCCCATCCGTCCTGTGTGTTCTTTTGTCTTTCCCGCTTTTCTTAATTTCCTCCCTGCTTTTTTTACTTCCTACCTTTCATACCTTTCGTCCTGTCTGTATTTTCTTCGTTCCCTCTTTTGTTTTTTCCCCGTCCGTTCTTCCGATGTTTCCTTCCGTTTTTCCTGTTTCGTAGAACTATAGCTTTAGTAAATTCTTTGTCAAATATTATGTTTGTAAAAATTGTTTGTAGATTCTTGAAGAACATTTCTAAATTGAGGGCTGACCAGTTCAGAGTCCGGACATGAAAAATGCATAGAAACTGCACTTTTACATCGAGGACAAATCGGGCTACAAATTCAAACAGTCATGCTGCAGAAGCTATACATTGTGCACTGTTTTTAAAATATTTGTGTAAAATAATGTGAACTTTGTCGTATTTGTGGTAAAGTATCACACCACGAGACTTGTACCAGCTCAAGCCTAGTTGCTAATTAACAGACCAGTGATGCTAACAGGCTAGCTTCACCAGCTTCACATCCGTCCAGATGAAATAGTTACCAGATCCTGCTGCTGCGTGGATCTGGAGATTCTAATCAAGGAAAAAAAAAAAAAGCCTGATGAATCGGTGTTAACCTAAACCAAAGTGTGAATGAGCCACACTTTAAAATATTAATTTAGTTTGGACCAATTTTCACATATTATTGCATTTTCTTTGACAGTAGTGTCAGAAAAGTAAATGGAAGCAGTTCAGCTGAGATATGAGGTTAGATGTCCTAAATAAAACTGCTTCTCAGTCAAAATGCGGCAGGCAATGACTAAAACAAACAAAAATATTTTTAATCTTTACTAAGTACTTCATCTGACAAATTTGGAACAATAATGAAATTGCAGCTTACAAAATTAAAATCAGCGTGTTAGCTAATTTCCCCTAGCATCATTATCACAATCTGTGGTACATACTTTGTTCATGAAATAGTTTTCTGAATGCATAACGCTAAACAAAAGAGACCAGTCAGTAATCATAAACAGCTGTTAGCATTGTTAAATATTAGTCCAAATGAATCTACGCTTCATGTCTCATATAGTTTTGACATCCATGTATCACACTAATTTCCTGTTTTTTGTTTTTTTGTTATGTTGGAGAGACGCATTCCTTTGCCATGTAACTATTCTGATTAGTTAAAGCGATGCTGTTGGGTTTTTTATTCCCCCCCCTCTAAAATGCACAAAGCTTGTCTTCCTTCCTCTTCACCAGTGTTTAGCTGCTTTGCTTCTCCTTCACTGTGACACTGAGAGCGCTGTGACTGCATGCTGATTTCTGATATTGTGCCATGTGAAACCTACAACCTCATTTTGAAATACTGTGTTACAGCCGGCGTGCGAGAGGGGAGCATTTCAGGGAGGAAACCGAGAGACGATTTACTGCTTTCTGAAACTGATATGGAAACCTTGTAATGAGCATATTGTTCGCATGTCTTCTGAAGGTGTTCGAGCACAGAAACACTTGTCCGCGTATGAGTGTGTGTGCGCGCGCGTATGTTTATGACACATTCAGGGTTTTAATGACTTGCATCAAGCACTGCTGGAATGACTGTGTCAAATTGTGTTGCCCATTTCGGTTTATTTGACTTTTGGACCATGTGAAAGCCACAAACTTTAGCAGATAGATAATTGTTGCTTGCTGTCATGCAGGAGGATGACCTGTTATTTCATTGGAAACGTTAGACAGGTTAAACGCAGGAAACCTGTGGGACCCGGAGACACTGCGGTGCGCTGTGCTTTCGCTGAAATTGTTGTAAATGTTGCTTCTATTGAATTTTAGATGTACAGGAGCCAAAACAAAAGAAAACAAGGATGACTCCAGATGACCCAGTACAAGTGTAGCAACCAGTATGTTTTGTTTATATTGTAAACTATAATAAAAATTCAATTGCTTCCAATTTCTGTCCTGGAAACAATGCTTTTACATCTTTGTACATTAAAAGAAATGAATCATGTTGTATGATGTGATTTTTTTTAACAAATAAAAATGATTTTTTAAAATATACTTTTTCTGTTCTTTTAATGATGTGCATGAAGTCTTCTTATGAGTCTAATCTCAAGAATCAGCCTGCTGCAATACGTGGAAGAACATACAGTCTTTAGTTGTCACTTGTGCAGAAACATTTGTAGTGTGAAAATTTTGTCAATTAACAGTGTGTTTTACCCCCAGCTATAATCATTTTCTCGGACTAACCTATTTAGCTGACAAATCTCGATCAAAAAGTGTTAAATAGTTGACATCATGTGCATATAAAAAAAATCTTATAGTTTTATTTAACCAGGAGATCGTTAAAAATGTACCTTAAAAATGACCAAGTCATGCCTAAACAGAAAGCTAACAGGCTAACCTGCCTGATAAACACATTGTCAACAGCGGCAAGTTGTGAATTTACTGAAGACATCAAAGCTGCAGTATGTAACTTTTATAAAAAAACTTTTTTTTTTTACATATTAAACTATCAAAATATTTGATATGGTATGGTATGAGTCAGATAATCTGTCAAAAAAAAAAAAAAAACAGCTCCTCTGCCTTCTCCCAGTGCTACCTAGAAACAACCAATCAGAGCCAAGGGGAGGGCCTTAGCGCTGTCAGGCATCTTCCATGTAGTGCTGCCCTTCTCCTTCTTGCTCGCTGCAGCTAGCAGATCCTGTTGCGAATGCTCAGGCTAGTTAGTGTGACCAAACGCGTTGCTTGTAAGGGTAAGTTGTTTTTCCGCCATTCGGACTTTGAGAAGTGAGTACATGAGCTTGATAAACAGCACTAAGACCCTCCTCCCTGCTCTGATTGGTTGTTTTTGGTCGGGAGCGGTGCATTTCTTCACGCAGCAGTATCTCAGACAGAAGGAGAAGGAGATGGATCATTTTCACAGATTATGTGTCATCATGTCGACAGTTTTAACAAAAATGTAAAATAGTTTTTTTAAATGAAAGTTACATACTTTAGCTTTAATGTCTCAAGAAACTAAAAAAACCTGTCACTTTCAAAGAATGAATAAGAGTTGGTGAGTGAGTAATATAGTTCCAATGCCAAATTATTTTACTGTCCTTTAAAGATACCAAGAGTTCAAACAAAAACATTAACCTACTGATTAAAAGATACTGTATCAATACCAGAGGCAGATTAATTTGAAATAAGTACTTTCAGATAATAAGCTTAAAACCGTAGCTATCAAATAGATAACTTTTAAAAACATAAGTCTGTTTACACTGACTTCACAGTTCAGCTTAGGTCATTTTGTTATAAAAGGTTTCTTAGGTGAAATGAGGACAGTTTTCCTCTTTATTTGAGAAACTCTGTCTTTCCTCCTCTTATTTTCATGTTTCTCTTGTCATTTTCTGTGCGTGTGTGTGTGTGTGTGAGAGAGTGTGTCTGTGTGTCTGTGGAAAGTACGGTGCCTTCCACAACTTGGCACAAACACATGCTTGGATAATTATATGTCATCCACACAAAGACACACACACGCACACACAACTCATTAACATTCATAACTCTCATACGCACGCACGCACGCACACGCGCGCACACACACACACACACACAAGCAGCTCCTGCGCAACCACACCTCCACCACCAGACGTGGGTCAGAACAGCAGGTCAGCAGGGTGGATTCCTCCACCTGTTGAGAAAGGAGTTTTTTTTAACCCTTTGTGGTTTTTTTTTTTTTTTTTTTTTTACAGCAAAACTGAAATAATTCCATCGGAAAAAGAAATGATGCAAAAAGTTCTTAAGCTGGTCATCATCACTTTCCCATGACTGTTTGTATCACGCTCCTTGATATTGATATAACGTTAATAATATTAGCGGTGGTGGTGCTAACATATAAATCCTCTTGAGGTGACTGTGGCAAAAATTAGGGGTGTGTGATAACCTGTGACGTGCGGTCAGGAGTGGCAGGTGAGGGAGAGCCTCACATGTCATCATGGAAAAATAATATATAATAATAAAACCATCTATATTGCTATTTTCACCCTGTGGTTTGTACTATAAAGTATCTATTTCTTTTACGTAAATGTAAATGATTAGTCTTTTTGCCCTCCAGCGTTGTATGCCTGCACGAAATTTGCGTACGTCCAGTAACATGGTGTCTAAGTCACAGGTCAGTGCCTCACCAGCAATGAACCTCACCGCACGTCACTGGTGATAACGTCTTGTAATGTTAAAGAGCCACAATATTTCTCATGAAAGTGAATTCTGCACAGTGAATCATTATCAAGCTGCTGTCAACAAGTGAGGTCAGCTGGTGAAATAAGTGTAAGACGGTATTATGAGCCCCATTGTTAGAATTGCTCAGCCTTTTTTTCCCCCTACGTTTCATACTCTTACTTTGAAGTAAGAAAGGTCAAATCTCTTGAAAGGCAATAAATGAGGATATCTTGCTAGGTTAGCAGCTTCAGCAGTTTCAAAAGCAAGAAGAAGTCTCTGCTGCTTGTAAATCATCTAACACCAAACAACTTGTTCTGTAGAAAAAGGAAGCAGCAGCAGTGAGACCCTCAAGGTACAAATAACTTGTTAGCACTGTGAGAATACTGCAACTGGCTAACCCACTAGGTTGGCAAAGTTAGCATCTGGTTCATCCATCTATTTTCTTTACACCCTTACCCTTGTCCCTCAGTGGGGTCAGGAGGGTTGCTGGTGCCTATCTCCAGCAATCTTTCCGGGCGAGAGGCAGGGTACACCCTGGACAGGTTGCCAGTCTGTTGCAGGGCAACACACCATGCATACACACACTCACACCTAGGGGCAATTTGGAGAGGCCAATTAACCTGACAGTCATGTTTTTGGACTGTGGGAGGAAACCGAAGTACCCTTGAGAAAACCCATGCATGCACAGGGAGAACATGCAAACTCCAGGCAGAAAGACTGGGGCCGGGAATCGAACCCAGAACCTTCTTGCTGCAAGGCAACAGCTCTACCAACTGTGCCACTGTGCAGCCCACATCTGGTTCATCTTGCCAATAAACTTGTCCAGCCTAAACTGGGTTACACTGACCACAGATTCTTGAAAACAATCCTTTATTATATTTGCGAAAACACAAAAAAATGTAAAGTTTTCAACGCTTTTTTTGACTTTGAGACCACCTTAGAACTAGACACCTGCTGAAGCCGCAGTATGGGTAAGTAAAAGCTGACCTGGATTATTCAACACTGATTTCACATCTGTAAAGCTAAAACCATGTGATTTGTGAAACCTTTACTCTATTGTAGATGACTAAGGAATTTGATAATACAACTGAATTGCCACCATTATTGTCTTGCGAAGTTGATACAAAGCTTTAACTCTGGCCCTAACATTACTTTTCAATGGCTTCGTCGTAAACATCTGACCCCTTTAAGCTATCACTACCCAGGGTGTGAGACACCACAGGAACCAGGTGTACACATAGTTTCCTCACCGCTACTGTTTTCCCTCTTAACTTCGCCCTGTTTGACACAACGACTGAAAAAAACTCTTGCTGCTGTGGCTTTAGGGCCAAGAGGAGACATATTCAGGATGCTGTGGTCAAAGACCTTCAGTCTATTGCCTTCCTCTACTCGATACCGCGCCTGTGGAGCGTAAGCCAAAGGAAAAAGGAAAACACAAAACAGTATTTGTATTGTGCTGAAAAGCCTCAGCACATAAAGGAGTTCTTCCTTGTCATATGTCTTGTATTAGCAAGTTAAAAGGGAAAGTATGTGGTGCTACTTTTTCAAACAAGGGATGTTTCCACACCCGAGATGGTAAAGACGCACACAATAGGAGTAATTCAGTCTAGATTCACACAGAGATTTGTCAAGCGGTGAAGAGGACAATGTTCATAAAGAAGGTTAGATCTGTGAATATCAGGTAACACAAAAGTGATGCAACTGCAATTCAAAGAGAGTTAGGGAAAACTTTGACTTTTCTCGCTGAAAAAACAAAGTTTTACATGTCATAAAAATTTCTTTCTGTGCACTAAAAACCACGTTTGTTTTATTTGACAGATTCTGGAATCAAATTCTGGAATTTGATGGTGCATAGAAGATTGTAGCGCTCTTTTTCTCAAGGAAAAGCCGCGTGCAAATGTTTACATTGAGCTCTGAACATGGATTGAAGTCGTGTTGACAACATATTGAAGCTAAAACTCAATTTAATTAAAAATATATATATATCAAATTGAGTTTGACTGCAGAGCTGATCGAAGTTTTCAGCGGGATGAAGATCAGGTTACTCCAGTGACTGTCATGTGTTCTTCTATAAAATTCAGTTCTTGGTTTTTACTGTTCATCTTTGGCTTGTTTTAAGTACAACCTGCAAATAAAATACAACAGACAACACATCATGATGATTAAGACGAAGTTTGTTTACAGTAAGATATATATATATATATATATATATATATATATATATATATATATATATATATATATATATATATATATATATATATATATATGTGACACTTGCATCCATGTGATTCAGAGTCAAATTTGCTCAGCCATGGAAGATGTCACCAGTTACAAAGAAAACATCTTCCTCTAAATTTTCCCCACTTACGGAAATTAATTTGGTTTACAACAGCTACCGCTGCACTCAGTTCCCACTTCCCACTTCCCAGTAACATCATGATGTCAGAGCACACCTGGTGCCACATGCTGGCAGCAGACATTACAGAAGGTTTCAGGCTGCAATGCAAAACAGATGTTTGGTTTTGTTTCCCATGCAAAGTTGAAATTCACTGAAATCTAGCTATCTGATAACGATGCATCTGTTTGTCAGCAGTGCTGTCTGATGCAGTGAAGTGATGCTAGTGTGGGCGAAACGAAAGCCTGTTAGTGAATCGGTTGGCTGAGACACATCCCCCTAACGCGATCTGACATTAGGAAACATCCTCCACTAATATTTCATCATAGCACAATCAAGAAGCTATGTTACCTTCAGTTGCTACAAACATGACTTAACACAAATTTGCCTTGAAATTGGCCTCTGTCTCTTTAAGAAGCTTCCACTCTTCTGGTCGAACCCCAGTTCAATCAGCAGCTGTACAGACACCGATAGCTCTTCACTGGGTGAAACCTCAATCAGAGTTTCAAAGGAATTGCTTTGGGTGAAACATTTGAGAAGGTATACAAGAAGGTATTCTCTTCCAAATGGAAAGTTGGATATGTAATCGCCAACCCTTCCCACACGTCAAACCATTTTAAGGCAAAGTTACCTCTTGAATTATATGTATAAAATGTTCTTTTGAGCATAAGCCAATGTTGTAAGCATCTTTCACAACACTCATCACTGCACGTCGTAAAAACACATTTCAAGAGCTTGTGGTTTGGTAAAAGACAATAACAAGAACAAGAAATCATGCAGCAGGTGTAGAAAACTTAAAAAAAGAAATCCAGCTGACACAAACTTGTACATATTCCTGTCCATAACGGTGAACAGTTTTTCTCTTGTTTCATCTAAACTAATGTTTCTCAACCCTGGTCCTCACCGCCCCCCTGTCCTGCATGTTCTAGGTATTTCCTTTCTGCCACACACATAAATTGTATCTCTGGGTGATTAACAGGCTTCTGCAGTACTTGATGGTCATGCAATCATTTGAATCAGCTGTTCTGGAATAGAGGCACATCTAAAACATGCAGAGCAGGGGGGGCGCTGAGGACCAGGGTTGAGAAACACTGATCTAAACTAAAAAGATAAATAAATAAATCAACAAATGCCTTAACGAGCTCACACCACTCACAGCCAACAGACGGCAACACTAAAAAATCCTGGTTACAGGTCAGAACTCAAATGCATCCACTAATAACACTTTCCTGTTTAATCCTGTTCAGGATCACAGATCTGTTGATAGGGAAATATATTTTGTGAGCCATTACAGAGACAAATACTTCAAACATCATGGATGGGTTGACAACAGGACAAAGAGGGCACCAGTTTGAGAGCTTCAAACAGCTACGATTTCAACGTTATTATGCAAAATAATATATATATATATATATATATATTATTTTATTTTAATTTTATTTTTTCTGTTGCAAAGAAAAAATTGTTTAGGCTAGATTGTGTGAATGACCATTAAGAATGAATTACCAATATGTGTATTAAGTGGAAAATATTTAATTCAAACAAATGAATTCACCAAAACATTCAAATATATTGTTGTTCTGCCAACCTATATTTTATATCAGTTTCTTACCCGTCTACTTTACCATTGCAAACCTTATTATTTCTCCTGGTGCTTTCAAAGATTCAAATCTTACCAAGTTTTCAAAAAAAAAAATTTAATATCAAATATTATTTGTATCTTACTGTATTCCCATCTGATGCCTTGTAGGGGCAGATTTGTTGTGAGAAAGGAACGACTGTGACACGTGTTCAACCGAGATATTTGACGTTAATGCTGGTAGCTGCTAAATGGAGTCAAATAACCACAGTGTCTTGCACCAGGCAACGAATACGTAGCACAAAATTTCTTTAAGTTGTGGTTTGTCAAAGTGGGCATAACCCGGCCGTGGTGCGATTTAACTTATCACGAACACCAACCATCAAAGAGTAGAATTGCTCGCTTTGGTACACAGGAAGTCGAGCATCAAACAACCAAAACCACAAACATACAAAATGGTGAAATGACCAGGACTCAATCTGAATACCAGGTGTCTCAATTTGAAATCTGGACCTGAATGTTTCCATGACTCCAGATGTTTAATAATCCTCATTCAACGTGGTCATACGAACGAATGAATTTATTTCATTCATATTCCTGCGTGTATGCAGCACCATGTTACACAGCATCGACACATACATAATTAAATTACAAACAAATACACCACTTATTTGGTGAGTACGTCTGAGAAAAGACCAGGAAGAAGTTGATTAAATCAATTAAAAGATGTCTAAGTACAACTTAGAGACAGCGAGTAACCAAACACTATTTAGCTTCCCACAGTCAGGGTAGAAATTTGTCCTAAAAATATACTGTAGCTACAGTTGTTTGTAGGACAGCTGCCTTTACAATTCTTTGCAGTATTTATGCGTGGCTATGTCACAGAGGCTTGCATCATGTGACCCTGTTCCTTTATTTTGAAGATTTTAGTCTTCTCATTAAATGTTCTTCGAAATAAAAAAGTGTTTTTTTTTTATGTACATAATGTCCCTTTCATGACTAGAGTGATAAGAAAGTCTTATCTCTTTAGAAGGGTCAATATTTCTGATGAAATATATGTGTGTGTGTGTGTGTGTGTGTGCGTGCGTGTGTGTGTGTGTGTGTGTGTGTGTGTGTGTGTGCACATGAATTTGTTTTGTGTGTAGTATCAAAGCACCACTGTTTGCGGAGCTGCACCACAGAGCCCAGCTCACGGTTGCAGCTGTTTTGCTCAGTGTTGCATCACCTTTCTTTCTTTTCTTTCTTTTCTTTTTTTTTTTTTTTTTTTTTTTACAGGCAAGATATGCAGCTCCAGAGCAGTTAAATTTAATATAAACACACAACATTTACACGCCAGACCCATAAAGATAAACTCATTTAAATGTGGACGTTATTTAGTGTCACTTTAATAAGTCCCGGCTAAAGTCGGCAAAAACAGCTGCAGGTAAGCTGAGCTCAGGAAAGTACGTTCAAGACGATGGAGAAGACACGTCCAGGCTTTAGTCTGGTCCGTAAGACTAATTACAACAGACATGAGAAACTGCTGTAATAAACAGATGAGGTATTCTGCTTGTTGTAGTTTCCAAAATAGGATTCCCCTCTCCGCCATAAAAACTCCAAATAAATTTTAACAGAGAAAATACAACGCAGGAAACAAACACGGACAGGAATAAAATTAGTTTAACTCGGCCATCTCTGACTAACCTGTCACAATCACCCACGGTTGTTCCGTCAATAGTGCACAAATCAATGAGAACACGTTAGCCACTCATCGCTTGGCTCCACCCGGTTCTCATGTTTAGTCTTTGCTGTTTAAACCTGATTTGTTCTATTTGCATTGGCCAGACTGAGACTGAAAATCAATTAAACTCACATTGCATGTGGCTCACCTTCTATAAAACAAAATGCCAGGTATAAACCTTCCTTTTAATCAGGATTGTCTTGCTGTGTTGTTGGAAATTGATATGTAATTGGATAAGTGTCACCCTTGCAATGAGCCAGCTTTCTAATGCTGAACAGTTCAGTAAGAAAAAAAAAAAAAAAAACAGAAAAAAACCCCAAAAAACATCGCAGTAGTCGTCAGCCTGCACCAATAGTGTTTATCTAAGGACGGCTAAGGCACAAAGTACGACTACTTGTTTTTCTGCCTGGGTTTTATTCACATTTTTTTCTTTAGTGAGCTACATAAAACCACCGAGGCACACCGTGAACCTTGCAAAGATTTCCGGGTAATTCTGCAGAAAAGAAAAACAAAAACCAATGTAGATGGTTAATGAAAAGAACCTGGAGAGACTGGAAGGGACAGATTACATTATCAGTAACCAACTTCTATGTATCCCCCTCTGAGCCACAAAACCATCTGACGTACTGGGCAATGTCTGGTGGGCAATATGTCATGATCTAACCAAAGAAGTACGTTGTACCTCATTTTTAATGACTGCGACGGCCCATTGGTTGATTTTCTTGAAGGACGTTGAGGTAATCCAATGAAATCAACTTGACAAAAAAACGTTACACAGCAATAAAAGTAAAATATTGGCTAAAAACATAAAAAAGAAAAACAAAAAGAAAAACGAAAACAAGATGTAACTAAAACAACTGTTTTGGTCTGAAACTGTGACACACGAAGACTGCGATGTTTGTTGATGAATGAACAAACACTATAACTCAGCACTCAAGTCAAGTATGTATACAAGTTTTACACAAAATTTACTCCTTTGCTTTATACTTTGTACAGAGTTTATTGTATAAAGCAGTATATTGTGCATTTGAAAACATTTGTTTTTGCATCCTACTCTTTGTATAATAATTGTGCAGCTGTAGAAAATGAAATCTGGCCGTTCACATCTAGTCATTAACGTTAACCTGCTGAGGAACCGCAGTTCTTGTTGCTACTGCAGAAACAAATCAGTGCAACTAGGGGTGTTATTTTATGAAAGGAGTCAAGTTTCACAAATCAAATTGAAAAAAAAAAACTTGTTACCAACGTAGTGATAATTCAGTGCTTAATCCCTAGAAATTCCCTGCTTGGCTGAATTTTAAACCTTTCATGGGTAGTGGTCACTACAGTGGATAGCTATCTAAAAGCCATTTTCTTGTGCTTCTTGTGGATTTTTATGTTATAAATGCACACAGACCACTGAAGTGGACACTAATGCATCATAAAATACACTATCAACTACTGGCCATCAGCTGCAAATGCAAGAAATTATTTTGGTTAAATCCAATATGGCCGACAGACAAAAGAAAAGCATGCCAACTGACCCGGTCCCTCCTTCTACTGTAGACGACTCTTTAAAATATTGTGACATCTAACCCCTAAAGAACAATACAACTGATGTATTTTTCAAATAACAACTTTGTATTTGGCGAAAATTACAATTGATCACCTTAACAAAAAAAAAACAAAAAAAAATAATATATATATATATATATATATATATATATATATATATATATATATATATATATATATATATATATATATACATACAAAATTTTTATTCCTACCTTTTTTTATGCCTTAAGAAAAGAAAAGAATTTTTTTTTGAAAAAATCCTGACACGAAGGATTATAATTCATGCATGAAAGGGTTACAGAGTTTTTATGTCCAGAAACAAACAAACAAAAAAAGCCAGCTGAGTATGTCCTTTTTTAAATATGTTTTCAGGATCTTAAATTCTCCCTATAGAGTAGAACAATCTGGGCTGAGGTTTGACCTGGCCATTAATGTTAATTTATGAGGTAAATATAATCGAATGCAGTCCAAATTCCTTAAAAAACACACCCTTAAATTCAGGAACAAATACTCACTCTTAAAAAAAGTGACTTAGAGTTCAGTGGGATTAGCCTTCCACGTCACAAATTTTGTTTTCTTGTAATGTGAATTTTTTTCACTCCTTGATGTAGTGATGCTCTGGGATCAGAGCCATATTGCCCTTATAAAAAAAAAAAATACACGTTTTAAAATATGCTCTCATGAAACAGTCTGAAAATGGTACATTATAAAGCTACATTGGTGAGTAATTTGTTGCTTAAGAAAGCAATGATTTCCCAGCATTTAAAGGGAAACACTCGCATCTTTTTTGTGTCCATACACATAAATCACAAGTCATATCTTTAGCATGATACAGTGGGTTGTTAAAATTGTAACATTTTTGTGCAATTTAACAAAAAAAAAAACAAAAAAAACAGATCAAAACAATGGTTCGGTCGTATTTCGATCTGTTATATTCGAAAACAACTGTGCTTTAGAGTGACTTCTGGAGCCAAAAGTCACATGTGAACAGATGCATAAACTCCTACCAATAAGAGTGTGATAGTTTGTTTCTGCAAACCTGTACGTTACCATAAAAGGTATCAATCTGACGTGAGTTATTGGAAATGATAAACTGTCTGAGTGATACACTTCCTGTGCTGGCTCTCGTGCTCAACTTAACTTCCTGTTTACGGCTGTAACATCCCACTAAAGGCTGCTCCTCTAATATAGGAAACGCTTCAGTCAGGCTTTCAGGTTGAGTGACTGGGTCATCCTAGTCTGCCGAGTTTAAGTGAGCAGCATGAAAATACTCTCATCACACCCAGATTTTGCTTGGTTGAAAATTCGTGGTTATGGTGTTTACCAAGAAGTTTCTCTTAGTCAGCTGAGTGTTTTGAAGCTATTTTACTGTACGTGAGAAATTTCTCTTTTGTCATGTTGGAACCAAAATCTCCTATTTATTTTATTACCATTTCTGTGCTGAATTGGTACAATGCAATACACAAACAAAAGGTGTTTTTTTCTATGTTACAAAGGCTAACATAAAATTTAGGAATGAACTGCACTTGCTATTATTTTATATTTATATGCTGCTTGTAGGTTATATATGTTGCATTTCAAGGCAAAGCCCATGGCTTCTATTGGCTTTGAATTTTACCATATTTCTTCCACTTTTAGAAATCATTTTTTGGAATGAGACATCCGGAGTGCCGACTTGAATCTGATAGAGGATCGGCAGAGAGCTAAACATTAGGGTGATGGAAAGGAGACCTTCACAACTCAGTGACTCTGAGCTCATTGCCAAGGATAAATAATCAAAGCACCAGTGGAGTCATGCATGTAGGTGGTCAGAAAATATCTCATTTCTCCAGACAAACTTTTCCCCCCCCCCCACAATAATTATAGAGGCGTAGAAATCATTTTTGACTTGCCATTTTCATTCTTTTTATAAACTGATAAACACTTCATTATTATTATTATTATTATTGGGGCATGCCATTAGCAATGCATAAGGAGAGCAGTGACTGACCTGCGAAGCAGGTCAGTCACTGCCTCCATGCATTGCATGGCAGGCACCTATTGTTCTTCACCTAATAGAATGTCTCTTTATTTATTTATTGGGGCATGCCATTAGCAATGCATAAGGAGAGCAGTGACTGACCTGCGAAGCAGGTCAGTCACTGCCTCCATGCATTGCATGGCAGGCACCTATTGTTCTACACCCAATAGAATGTCTCTTTATTGGGGCATGCCATTAGCAATGCATAAGGAGAGCAGTGACTGACCTGCGAAGCAGGTCAGTCACTGCCTCCATGCATTGCATGGCAGGCACCTATTAATCTACACCCAATAGAATGTCTCTTTATTTTTCATATTATTTATTATTCTTCCGTCACCGTTAATGCGGCTCGTACCGCTGCGTGCCCACCCACAAAAGTGGTATCAAAACGTGCGGCTCGATCCCGGCAAGTGAGCTATTATTTTTATTGGGGATCGGAGTTACGACGGCGACGTAAAAAGCGAAAAACGAGCGAAATTTCCAACTGCCGAAACGCAGAGTGTAACTGACACCAACTGCCGCTTTTTTAGAGTGAGAGAAAGAGTGGATTTTTGACCCCAAAATAATTTTGAAATCGCTCTCATGGGTGCAAAAATTGGTCTATCGGTATGAAACTCGGTGATGACATTGATACGCATGCCTGCTCCGGTAAAATGTTTTCAAAATTTCCCTAGGGCTTACGGTTTTCTGTCAAGGTGCTTCAGAGGAAAGTTTTGGGACAGGACTAACTGACGTTCCTCCCCAGTGTTTTACATACATTTCTGAAAAAGCTCTGAGCTCAGCGCACAACATTTTTCTCTCATCACTGCAATTACTGTGAATGAGCTACAGATATGAATCGCGGTACTAAATGAGACGACAAATAGCCCTCTCATATGCTTCAAACGGTTTTTGGATCGGCCTTACGGATCCTGAACGGGAAGCAGTCGTTCAGACTGCTTTTTCCATTAAAACTGAGTGGGTGTCTCATAACATTAGATAAAGTCTCTGACACACACTGCAGTCTCATCACTATAGCAACAGAATACTGAGGAAGGCTGGCAGCTGGTTTGGACTACAAAGACTCTGTAGTTCTAAACATGGCGGAACACTTTAATACAGAGGGCAGAGCAGGAGGTCAGAACTACAACATGGCGGAACACTCAATTATTACAGAGGAGGGCTGAGCTGGCAGTTAGAACAACTTGCTGTTTTTGGCATTATACAGGTGGATTAACCAAACCACTGTTACACATTGGATTAGTGTGGTTATGGAAATTAAGTTTATTGAAAGTTTCAAAATAAAACTCTGCAATGTCCACTCACGACGAATATTAAGCTTTTTTATGTTTTTTTGTCTCAGGATAGTGAACTGCCTTGCGCAGCAAGGCAGTTCATTAACATTAGCATTAATGTTAATTGAAATCCTTCCCCAGCTTTCTGTCTCACACACACAGCAGTTGGCTGAGGGCCAATCGCTATAGCAACAGAATCCAGAGAAAGGCTGCTGGTTTGGACTACAAACCAGCAGCCATAACTGCCATAACTGTAGTTCTATCTATGGCCAAGACTCAGTTAAAACAGAGGCCTGAGCAGCATGTCAGAACTACAACATGGCAGAACACTCAATTATTACAGAGGAGGAGTTGGCTGGTATTATAAACAACTTGTGCTTTAACCTGATCACTATTACACATGAAATTAGTGTGGCAATTTCAAATGAAGCTTATTGAAAATTTTCAAAATAAAAGCCTTGACAATTTTTACATCATGTAATTGCTCTTTTTACATACATTTCTGCAAAAAGTTCTGAGCTCAGCGCACACCATTTTTCTCTCATCACTGCAATTACTGTGAATGAGCTACAGATATGAATCGCGGTACTAAATGAGACGACAAATAGCCTTCTCATATGCTTCAAACGGTTTTCGAATACGTATCACGGTTCCCGAATGGAAAGGAGTTGTTCGGACAGCTTTTTGGAGTGAAACTGGCTGGCTCAAACACATAGAATTGTTTCTCCCCCTGTGTGTCTCTCTCCCAGCTGACAAAGAGGCTTGGTCACTATAGCAACAGAACACAGAAAAGCAGAGCTGCTGCTTAGGACTACAAAAACGCCATCTTTGTAGTTCTAAACACGATGGAACACTTTACTTTGGGCATTATATAGTTGGATTAACCCAACCACTGTTACACATTTTATTGCTGTGGTCAATTAAAATGAAGCTTAATGAAAATTTCAAAATAAAAGCCTTGATATTTTTCACATCAGCTTTGGGCTTTATGTGAATGGTTTAAACAAACTACTGTTACACTATGAATTGGTGTGGTGGTTAAAATGAAGCCTACCGAAAGTTTCAAAATAAAAGTCTGCATATTCCTCTCATGCTAGTGCAACGCCATAGGCGTTGCAATAATATTAAGCTTTTTTCACATTTTTTTTCCTCAGGATAGTGAACTGCCTTGCGCAGCAAGGCAGTTCATTAACATTAGCACAAGTTTAGCATTTTACTGCCCCCACTAGTGCACTGCCTTGCGCAGCAAGGCAGTGCATTAGCATTAGCATTAGCCTTTTCCCTAAAGGTAGCTATTAGCTAATTTTCTTACTTATTAGCGATGTTCAGTATACTGAATGGAGTAAATCAATGACAGAAAACATGCTAGTGATGCCACACATCCTACATGAATATTAGTCTTCACGCTAATATTAGCATTTTGGCTTATGCATTAATTTCAACATACTGAATGGTACAGGTACAGTTTAGTCAACATGTTTCTGACTCACCACAGGTTATTGACTACATTGCAGCTTTCTTTAGCAATAATGCTAATTTTTTGCATCAGAACGCTTGATTAAAAAGCGACGGGCACACTTTGGCATGCCCCTCAAAATTTCTGCGGAATTTTCTAGTTTATTTATATATATCTTTATTTTTCTTCCATTACCGTTAATGCGGCTCGTACCGCTGCGAGAAACCCCACAAAAGTGGTATCAAATCGTGCGGCCCGATGCCGAGAAGGGAGCTATTATTTTTATTGGGGATCGGAGTTACGACGGCGACGTAAAAAGCGAAAAATGAGCGAAATTTCCAACTGCCGAAACCTTAGAGTGTAACTGAAACCAACTGCCGCTTTTTAGAGTGAGAAAAAGAGTGGAATTTTGACCCCAAAATAATTTTGAAATCGCTCTCATGGGTGCAAAAATTGCTCTATTGGTATGAAAGTCGGTCATGACATTGATACGAATGCCTGCTCCGGTAAAATGTTTTCAAAATTTCCCTAGGGCTTACGGTTTTTGGTCTAGGTGCTTCAGAGCAAAGTGATGGGACAGGATAACTGACGATCCTCCCCAGTGTTTAACATACATTTCTGAAAAAGCTCTGAGCTCAGCGCAGACCATTTTTCTCTCATCACTGCAATTACTGTGAATGAGCTACAGATATGAATCGCGGTACTAAATGAGACGACAAATAGACCTCTCATATGCTTCAAACGGTTTTTGGATCGGCCTTACGGATCCTGAACGGGAAGCAGTCGTTCGGACTGCTTTTTCCATTCAAACTGACTGGGTGTCTCATAAAGTCAGATAAAGTCTCTGACACACACTGCAGTCTCATCACTATAGCAACAGAATGCAGAGGAAGGCTGGCAGCTGGTTTGGACTACAAAGACTCTGTAGTTCTAAACATGGCGGAACACTTTAATACAGAGGGCAGAGCAGCATGTCAGAACTACAACATGGCGGAACACTCAATTATTACAGAGGAGGGCTGAGCTGGCAGTTAGAACAACTTGCTGTTTTGGGCATTATACAGGTGGATTAACCAAACCACTGTTACACATTGGATTAGTGTGGTTATGGAAATTAAGTTTACTGAAAGTTTCAGAATAAAACTCTGCAATGTCCACTCACGACAAATATTAAGCTTTTTTATGTTTTTTTGTCTCAGGATAGTGAACTGCCTTGCGCAGCAAGGCAGTTCATTAACATTAGCATTAATGTTAATTGAAATCCTTCCCCAGCTTTCTGTCTCACACACACAGCAGTTGGATGAGGGCCAATCGCTATAGCAACAGAATCCAGAGAAAGGCTGCTGGTTTGGACTACAAACCAGCAGCCATAACTGCCATAACTGTAGTTCTATCTATGGCCAAGACTCAGTTAAAACAGAGGCCTGAGCAGCATGTCAGAACTACAACATGGCGGAACACTGAATTATTACAGAGGAGGAGTTGGCTGGTATTATAAACAACTTGTGCTTTGAGCATTATATAACTGATTTAACCCGATCACTATTACACATGAAATTAGTGTGGCAATTTCAAATGAAGCTTTATTGAAGCTTATTGAAAATTTTCAAAATATAAGTCTTGACAATTTTTACATCATGTAATTGCTCTTTTTACATACATTTCTGCAAAAAGTTCTGAGCTCAGCGCACACCATTTTTCTCTCATCACTGCGATTACTGTGAATGAGCTACAGATATGAATCGCGGTACTAAATGAGACGACAAATAGCCCTCTCATATGCTTCAAACGATTTTCGAATACGTATCACGGTTCCCGAATGGAAAGGAGTTGTTCGAACAGCTTTTTGGAGTGAAACTGGCTGGCTCAAACACATAGAATTGTTTCTCCCCCTGTGTGTCTCTCTCCCAGCTGACAAAGAGGCTTGATCACTATAGCAACAGAACACAGAAAAGCAGAGCTGCTGCTTAGGACTACAAAAACGCCATCTTTGTAGTTCTAAACACGATGGAACACTTTACTTTGGGCATTATATAGTTGGATTAACCCAACCACTGTTACACATTTTATTGCTGTGGTCAATTAAAATGAAGCTTAATGAAAATTTCAAAATAAAAGCCTTGATATTTTTCACATCAGCTTTGGGCTTTATGTGAAATGTTTAAACAAACTACTGTTACACATTGAATTGGTGTGGTGGTTAAAATGAAGCCTACTGAAAGTTTCAAAATAAAAGTCTGCATATTCCTCTCATGCTAGTGCAACGCCGTAGGCGTTGCAATAATATTAAGCTTTTTTCGCATTTTTTTCCTCAGGATAGTGAACTGCCTTGCGCAGCAAGGCAGTTCATTAACATTAGCACAAGTTTAGCATTTTACTGCCCCCACTAGTGCACTGCCTTGCGCAGCAAGGCAGTGCATTAGCATTAGCATTAGCCTTTTCCCTAAAGGTAGCTATTAGCTAATTTTCTTACTTATTAGCGATGTTCAGTATACTGAATGGAGTAAATCAATGACAGAAAACATGCTAGTGATGCCACACATCCTACATGAATATTTGTCTTCACGCTAATATTAGCATTTTGGCTTATGCATTAATTTCAACATACTGAATGGTACAGGTACAGTTTAGTCAACATGTTTCTGACTCACCACAGGTTATTGACTACATTGCAGCTTTCTTTAGCATTAATGCTAATTTTTTGCATCAGAAGGCTTGATTAAAAATCGACGGGCACACTTTGGCATGCCCCTCAAAATTTCTGCGGAATTTTCTAGTTATTATTATTATTATTATTATTATTATTATTATTACTATCTTATGAGAGATACCCATCTCATTACCTTTAAGAAACATTCTTCTTGGCTGAATGGCAAATATTCAAAATCAGGAAGAGTGCCAGGCATATGAATAATTTTGGTCTGCTTTCAGTCTCTCTTACAGAACAAAGCTTTCACAACAACAGCGCCACCTGTGGTCGCGGTTGCACCCTAGGAGTTCAGCTGAGAGCGAATCCTGAATCTGAACTGGTGCCTGTTCAATGGCATGTGGAAAGACTCAAAGAACCACCTGGACATTAGAATAAAATGTTTGCTATAAAACCAGAAATTATTTCCATATCCTTTATTGAGTCGGTTATAAAATCCCTTTTGACAGATAATTGCTTTTTCTTAAAGATTGATATTTCCATACTGTTTATGTTTTGAGATATGCCTGTGGATTTTCCTTTCCAAAGTGAGATTCTCGACTTTCATTTAATTCTGCCTCGGGGAATGAATAAATAAACAATAAGCTCCACCGTATGTGAAAATGGAGTTCACAGCAGAACGAGCTCAGACAGTGCATTAATCTTCTTGGTTTGGATGAGCCTGGATTAGTCAGTTGTTGGTCACTGTTTAGTTTTTTAGTGATCCTGCTTCAGATAAAGGTCCAGGAGTGCACAGCGGGACTGCTGTTTTCCACTTTCTGGCTGGGATTTCACATAATTGCCTGATTCAGTCATTTTTTTGATGGTGGGATCATTCGGGCCTCGGTTCTCCACAACCTCCTATTTGTGTCACAAATTCCGGGTAACTTATTCACAGGAAATGTGATTAAAGTCGTGCGGGTTTTGTGAACTCACACCCTGGTCTCCATTCTTCTTAAGAAACCGTGAAACATATATTTCTATCATCTGCCGTGTTTCCACTCATGGACGGTCGGTTGTTTTCAATATGCGCCCTGAGATCGGTTCACACACCGCTCTCGTGCCCCGAGGATTGATGACAGGTTTATTCCTCACAGCATATAATTGCTGGCAGTTAGAAGGGTAAACATGTCATTCAGTGACGCAGAGCTATTCTGTCTTTTGGCATTCCCTCAAGAATGAAGAAGCTACCATATCCCTTGACTTGGGGGAAAAAATAAATAAAAAAGACTGAGTTGTTCTTAGACACCGTGAAACTGTTTAAAAGCATCATTTCAAACTGTCCAGCTTCAAAAGTGTAAAGCTGGTAAACCGCGGCAGGCATTGTTTTTCGCCCCACGTGTCTCATTACGTCACTTTTAAATTGCGGCAACCATTTTACTGTACAGCAAGATGTCAGAAAAAAAACAAAAAAACATGCCTAATCTCTGTGAGGTTGGTGAAAGACATTTTAAATCCCACTGCGGGGAAAAAAACAAAAAAACAAAACAAAGTACTGTTGCAGAAACTCAACCGCAGGTTTCTAAATCAAAGGATTTCACATCTTCAAAAACAAATGTATCAAAGCTGCTCTATCTATCGCCCCAGGCAACCAGAGGTGGATATTTCAAACTGAGCTCCAGGGACAATAATATGAACAACACCTGACTAAAGTGAAAGGCGTGTGCAATAGATAGGACTTTTGGTGTTTGCGGTGTTTATTTATCCTAGGTGTATAACGTTTGAAGTTCTGGTTTGAGGGGCTACGTTTCATTTCTTCGTACTGAAAGCTTGTTCTTGTGAATTTCCATCAGATTAAATCGCTTTGAGTTGCTTTAGTGTCTTTTGTTACTGGTAATATTGCTGATCACCATCTTTTTTATTTTATCTTCAATGCATGTGAAAGCTTGAGAAGACATACAACACCTGATAGTTTTGACTCTATCTCTGTAATTGATGATACTGAACTGGATTATATGTGCAAGAAATTGCTAAAAAAAAAACAAACAAAAAAAAACAATACTTTGTATTAAAAAATTGTTGTCACATTTTCTGTTCAAACCAATGTAAACTGTATGAAGGGCTGGTATCGTCAAACACATAACCTAGAGATGGTCTGCTGTCTGACAGCATATCATCCGCGACCCTAGAGACATGCAGCCGCTTTCCGGGTTCATTTCAAACAAAACTGACTATTTTCTCATTTTTTGCTACTTACAAAACTTCAATAGTTCACCCATGTCTTTTCTTTTTTTTTATTACGTTACAGATAGAAATGAAACGCAGATTGCAGAGGCCCTCTGTCTTTCATGCAGCCTCCTCTGCTCCCTTTGGTGAAGCGAAGCGCGCTACGCTTAGCGCAGCTTAAACATTAGTCATTACGTTTTGCAGCATTTACGACATAAGTAGCTGTAAGTTTATGAAGCAGCAGAACAATCCTTTGTGTACATTCTGCTTGCATGTGATCAACAGCATTATCTAATCATCAATGAGTCAGAGCAAAACTAGGGATAACCACGCTATAGCATACCCAATTCACCAAACTACTCTGACTTTAAAATAACATCTACAAGAGCAAAATTGTAAGTTTAAATTAAAAGATGTGACCATAAATGCAGTCAGCTAGTAAGAAACGATAAAGGTTTATTTATTTAAGTTAACACATTGCCAGACTATTACATTCTTCTGTTAAAGTATATATATATATTTAGAATTTATTCACAATTTTATGTAAGTAGACTGTGTAAAAAAACTCCATTATGCCTAAAAAAAATGCACTTTGAAATGAAAACATTTTAAATTTGTAAAATTGTTTCTTTTTGTATCATGTGCTCACATAAAACTACATCGCGGATTTTAAAAGTTCAAATTATACACAATTGCTATGTAGCACAAACATCTGGAGTGAGTGAGAATTAACCAAGTTACAAAAAACTATTTACTGTATGTTCACCATATTCACTTACTGGTGTGTATTTAATGATATATAATTATTATTAACGGGTATTTAGGTGTCTTTTGTGGCTTTGAGGCACAAACAACTGAGAAACACGTGACGGTGTAGCGCTGTCACGTTTCTCGGTTTGTGAAAAACGCATTAAATAAATATATCTGGACATGATGTTAACCAAATCAATCTAGTTTTGATTTAATTTTTTTTTCCTTTTAGTTTCATGATCGCTAAGCTATCTCAGCTGTTTCTGTTTTGTAATTGCAAATTGTTATTTCCTTTTTCCCAAAAAACTGTATTGTTAAGAATCATGTGCCTCTTAGACTTGGTTTCCTGTTTCATTTTTGTGTTTTCAGAAATGACTGTCCTGAAGTGTTTTTGTTTCCGGCTTTATATTTGCATTTTGCACTCCAGGGCCACCGTAGGCACAAGCCACATCGTAGCTGTGTCAGCTGGTAAAACCACTAGCTTAAGCAGCTCCACTGAGTTGTTCACACTGTGGCATGTGAAGTTATTTCTCAAATCACCAGAAATAAAACCAGAAAAGTTTTGAAAAGAATCACATGAAACAAAGAGGGATGATTACTGGCATTAAAGTGACAAAAACGTCTTTCTGATGCCTGACTGTAGCTTCAGAGATGCCTTGATTTCCCAGAAATGGAACCCAAATGAGGAAGTGATTTTTTTTTTTTTTTTTTTTACCACTGTGAATTGTTCTAATTTCACAACAAATTCAATTCATGACTTACGGTGTGCCACAAACTGAGGCAACTTTGCTGCTTGTGTAAATATTTCTGAGAAAATAATAAAAACAGTAACATGACTGTGAAAACAACTCGGTTCTTGGCAGCTTCAACCATTTCTGGAAAATAATGTCTTCACACACACACACACACACACACACACACACACACACACACACACACACACGCACCTGCTATCAACCATTGTGCATACATGCAGATACTCAGAAGCTGCTAGTGGGATGTGTGGCTCAAGTTCTGCTTAAAAGTGACACATGTTAAGGTAAACATGCTTCATCCTTCTGATTTGTATCTGCGACTGGCCAAGAAACAGTCTCTTTATCATAAATGCTTAGATAGCTGAAAAGACGAATGGATTAGATTACAACTTTCAAAGAAGGGCTCATGGAAATATTTTAATAGAGTCTTTAAAACAAAGTTGGTAATCCTCGTGGCGGTGATGCTGTTGAGCTGCATTCAGACATGCAGAGCAGCGAGAGCGAACATTAACTAACTACACTGGCCAGTGTTGTGTTCAAGACCACCTAACCCGAGACCAAGACAAGACCAAGACCAGAGTGTATCGAGACCGAGACAAGACCAAGACTTTTGGGGTCCGAGACCAAGTCAAGACCAAGACCGAGGGGAGTCGAGACCGAGTCAAGACCAAGACCAGCGGCCCGCGCTACATGACACAATAAAATGCAAAATATGATCGAAATTGCTTCTCAAAATAATCTGAAAGATCCATATTACCATAAAACACCTAGATATTAAATACTTAATACATTTTACCAATATTAAATATTCCATTTCTGTGCTAAAAAGTGTGATGGTCTCGTGCCATCCCTAAAAACATAACGCCCTGGGCATTTGCCCATATTGCTCATATAAGAAACCACCACCACTGTCTGCACCATTAAACATAGCAATTGAGGCAATGCCCTGACGGTAAATAACGCTCAACCATGAACACTGACCAAGGAACAACAAGCAAGAATTAACCAAATAGAAGGCGCTCATCGTGACTGTTTTCACTCTCTATCCCAGTACATGAAGCCAGGTAGTCTGACACCATGGCAAACATTACAGCTGCCACTTTGAACAAAAACAATCAAAGAGCAATGTGCATGCTCTGCGTGCTCTTTCATTTTTGTGTTTTAGTTATTTGTTAATTTAAATATTAACATACATAATAAAATAAAATAATGATGCAGTATACACAGAGCATTACAAGAACAAAGAACGGGTGTTCTGTCAGGTCAGATTGTCATACGCTTAACATGAACTCACGGTGTTCTGTCAGATCAGCATACGTTGTCAGATAGTCGTACGCTTAGCTCAGATATGCATACGCTGTCATTACCATATGATTTTATTTAATCAGCAACATAGAATCATGACGTAGATCATCATACACTTGGTTATTAACAGTTGTATGGCATCCAGCTGCAGCCAGACCTGCTTTAAACACACTTTGAAACCACGACAACGCAAGTATATCCATCTAGTTATCACATTATGTCATATTATAAACAATTTAATTACTTATTTTCGTCATAACTTGTTGCGTATACTGACAACTACACTGAGAGTCGGACTTCTTAATGCGCATGCGCTGGCATGGTACTGACTGCATGTATGCTATTCTGACAGCGTATGGCTATGTGATAGAACACCGGCTGTATCTGTCAGACACGTCATTACCATAAGATTTCATTTAATCAACAACATAGAATCATGACATAGATCGTCATACACTTTGTTATTAACAGTTGTATGCCATCCTGACTTAGCGGTTAAGTGAGTTTTACACGGGCGTGTGTTGTAGCTGACTCCAGCAGCAGCCAGACCCTGCTTTAAATACACTTTGAAACCATGACAACACATGTATATCTATATAGTTATCATTGAAAACAATTTAATGACTTATGTTCATGATAACTTGCTACGTATGGTGAACTGACAACTCCTCTGACGGTCGGATTTCTTAATGCATGTATGCTAACCTGACAGCGTATGGCTATCTGATAGAACAACGGCTCTCAGTGAGTGACACTCCAGTCCTATCTAATAAGTAAAGAGCCGTGGAGAAGAATCGACTGTTTCTGAATGTCACCTCACTATATCGCAGACTTTTGGACATAGCGTTGTCCCATATATGCGACAAGTCAGTCTACACCTCCACACAATAATTCAGCACAGTGAGTGATAACATTTTTCATCACAATGCTTATGTGTCTCTGTACAGCTAGCTTTGATAACATCACGTTAACGGAGCTTACCTTCTTTGAGCTACTTTTCTAAGTGACGAAAAAAGTTAGACGTTGTCCCCACCGTCTGTGAAAGCAAAGCGCTGCTGAGTTAGCTGTGGCCATCGGATTTCTTACTATTTATGCAGTGCTATTATATTACTGACGATTAGACAAACATTTTTTGCCGCTGAGAGGAAACCACTGTGCATGTCCTGGAGCGCCACACGCGAGTGAAAGGTGGGGAGGGGAGGGGGGAGTAACAGAAGCACATAGTTGATTGGATTTTAATCGGTGCGTTTTGCATCCACTGAAAACAAAAATGTTAACAAATAAAGTGGACAGAATGCTGTACGTTTAGTGATATTTTCACAGTTGTGGTCTTGACTGGTCTTGAAATAAAATGCCGAGTCCTCAGAGCCCGAGACCGAGACAAGACCGAGACCAAATGCGGTCGAGTCCGAGACGAGACCGAGACCATCAAAAAATGGTCTTAAGACCGGTCTTAAGACCAAGACCAACTTCGAGTACCACAACACTGACACTGGCCTTTGAGATTCCCTGGTAAACCCAACAGAGAGACCATTACAATGTTTGCTCTGACTGGGGGAACCAGGAAAGCATTCTGGTGAGAGTCACAGGTAGCCGTCTCCATGATAAACTCACTACCTCTTCTCTGGTGAATGTTATCTGATTACTGCCTACAATCTCAGTTCAGTGCAACTGAGATGTTATTGGATCTGACCTGAAGGCTAGCAGGTAGCAGAACATGGAGGAGTGCATGGCTCCTCCATTTTAGGAGGAGCCATGCACCTCCTAAAATCAACATCTTTGTTCACAACTTCTACTTTTCGCTGATTGGCCAGGTTAAGACTCTACCATAGAAATCCATTTGAATGGAAGGAAGTCCAGATGGAGCAGTGAAGGGAGATTGGAATCGAGCAGAGTTGCGTGAGAAGGAAATAGTCAGGCTACGAACTGTCCTGACAAAGTCCTAACAACAGCGACAATTCTTCTCAAAATTTTAGCCCGTAACATGCACTCTGATTCAAACTGTATCTGTGTATCCATCCCTCTATTCCCTGATTAATGTGTAAAATAGGTCAGTGCTGCTGGACTATGAAGCATTTGCACAGAAGCCTGTTTCGCCGCATCACAAGCTTTTAACATCACTGAAAATGCAACATGGAACGGAAAACTCTGCTCCGAAAGACGTGGAGTAAGCAGCAGACAATATCTTGGGATGTACCCAATGTTTACGAGCTTGCAATTGAGGGGAAATCTAGAGAAGAGCTGTTTCTGTTGTTTGTGTGCTAGTTCAGAGGCTTTAAAATTAGCATCCTTGTTTTGGCAGCGCTTCATTCTTCTCTCAGCCCACTAATCATGCAGCAAGCAGAGTCTGTACTCCATGAATCCTTGACAGACACGGTTGAAACATTCAAAATTGTTTGTGGCTCCATGACCACTTTTACCTCATGGACCAGCGTTTGGGCACAGGCTCATGTTCTTGTAAGGTCGATATGCTTTGGTTAGCAGGGTTAATGGTTTTGGTCTCACTCCCTCCATCGTTGAGTGGAAGAGAAGCAAATTGGCTCCTTTCCATCTCTCCTAATTGATTTTAAACGCAACCTTTCAGTTTACTGTCTCGCTCCTTTTTGTTTTGTTGTGTTTCCCCCATCCCCCCTTCCTGTTTTCCGGTCTTCACTCTCACACTTTCTGTTGTTTGACATTTGAACAAGTATTTACTGAAGGTAGACACTTTGTGCTAGCGACTTGCACCAATTCTCCACTAGGCGACTGATCAAATGCAGGCATAGCTTCAACTCTCCGAGGTTTAGGAGTGTGACAATGCGTCCTAATTTACAGTCTCTGTTCAAATGTTCAAAGAACTGAGATCGCTGAACTTGACTCAGTGTGGAGTCAAGTTTCTCCACACTGAGCTTGCTAGTCCAACGCCTTTGACTTTGCTGCTTTGTGCACTTCAGCAGTCCTGTTGAAGAGCGAGTCATCTCTAGACTGTTCCCACGAAGTTACGAGCATCAAATTATCAAGCCCTCATTAGCCCTGAACCAAACTTTAGGAACAACACAGTTCAGTCAGGTAAGCCTGTTCTTCCTTAAACAGAGGAACATGATTCACCACCGCAGAAAGCATGACTAGAGTCCGGTGGCAGGATGCTTCACACCACAGCATCTGGCGATTTATATCATGACACCACCACATAAAGCTGGGAGGTCTGCAGCTATTGACTCTACAGAACTCCACTCCACTTTGTCACAACATGACGAGCAGCAGACTGCTGGAATTTAGCAGGGAGGAAATTTTACGATCTGACTTGTTTTTGCACAGGTGGCTTCCCGAAAAGTACCACACTGGAATTCAAACCGTTTCATTGTAAATGTTTGCAGGAGCTCCACGCTGGACAAAAGCCTGTGTCCACGGAAGTGAAGAAGAAGTGACAGAAAGACCTAATTTTAGTGGTTCAGTGTGATGATGACCCAATACCCATAATGAGTCATAATGAGTTTTAAACGAGGGAACTTAACAGTTCTCTGGAAAAACTAGAGTTTCTGTTGTCCGGGTCACATGTCAAACGACTCTTCTTGTACTGTTAGCCATAAAAGGTTCGCTGCAATTTAGTGACTCATCTTTCCCACGTCCCCTGTGCAGGTCTAAGGAAGTGGTTGTCTGATAGTTCAGCGACAACAAAACAACTCTGACTGAAACTAATTCTTCCCATAAATGCAACATCACGCAAACTAATCACGGCGGTCATTTGTACTGTATTTTTCAAGATGCCAAACGTGTCAAACGTCTGTTGCAAAGTTTTGGGCTGCATTTACTCAGAGCATCAGATCCTGAGGCAAACTTCTCACCCGCATGTGAGTAAACTCTCAGCAGACAGTGGTCAAAGCTAACAGGTTTATTATGATTCAGGAAGTGGTGCGACTTGTCTGGCCCCGGGATTTAGTTTAGCACGGGAGAGTGGTACACTGTGAGGAAAAATGAATAAATGAAAGAATATGCTGAGGTGTGAAATGGAAACTGACCACTGGTTTGAAGAGGTTTAGGTCCAGGAAGGAGTGTGACGTGGAGAAGGTGGTTAAAAGTGGACTGGTCATGATTTCAAAGGATCAAAAGTGTTTGATTAAAGTGTTTTAGGACTGTGTTCTCTTTGTTGGACATCAAAGTATGGTCGCTGCACATAATTGTGAAATGAAAGTTGAAATGCGACAAAATCGGAATCGCATCAAAATGCGACCTCCTCTGAACTTTGGGTTTACATTTCCCTAGACTCTGCTCTCATAAAATGTAGTATGTTTTTTTTTTTTTTATTACACTCTAAGTAGGTATTTCATTTATTGACCACAATGAAGCGTTGCAGACGACAAGTTAAGATAAGCCAGAGTTGGGCGGTCTCTGTGTTTACACATTCAATGATAAACAAATAAAAATTTACAGTAATCATAAAACTGACATGCTATTCAAACGACACAGAAAATTCAAAAGTAACATATTTTACTGGAGAAAAAGATGAATCTCCTGTGCACTGAAATCTTCAGTGGTTCATCCGATTATGGCTCAATCTCCAGAAACAGACGGATGATTCTTGCCATTGATTTTCCTCTCTCTCTCTCTCTCTCTCTCCCTATCTCTCTCTCTCTCTGTCCTTCCTCTCCTCCTACCAGGCGCAGTTTGAGAACATGGAGAGCAGTTGTGAGAGGGAGAGAAACAGGAAGAACCCGGAAATTATTTCACTGATGTAGACAAAAAAAAAGATGTAGCAAAGCATAATTTTTTATGCAGTTATTTACTTTTTAAAGGATAAATACAAAAGCAACAGATAAGAAATGATCCCTGTGTTCAGCCTTTCACGTCTGAACTTGCTTAGGAAATGATGCAGAGTCGGTTTCCAGAAGCTACCCGCTCATGTCCTGGTATCTTTGACACATATTAGAATGATCCTCAAGAATCATTCTAATATGATTCATGAAAAATCCTATTAGATTTCTAAGAATCTAATATGATTCTCTAGAAGTTTTCTGGATCATCCATAAACCATCTACACTCTTTCTTTTCTTTTTTTTTTAAGTTCAGTGTAATTTACATTTGTTTGTATCCTGGCATATCATCATAAAACACTAAGAATCTCTACTTCTCTACATTTTTTTGTCTCCAGTAGATACGTGTCGCAGTAAACGTAAACACATTTGTCATCAGCAAGTTCACACACACACACGCGCGCACACGCACACACACACACACACACACACACACACACACACACACACACACACACACACACGCACACACACACACACACACGTTTGTGTTGCTATCTTTGTGGGGACTTTCCATTGACTTCCATTCATTTCTACAGCCTAAACCTTACCTTTACCCTTTTCCTAACCCTAACCATCACATACCTAACCCTAACCCTAACCAAAACTCAATTCATACCTTAGCCCTAACTCTGACCTCTGACCCAAAAACAGGGTTTCCCCTCGTGGGGACCAGGCTCCAGTCCCCACGAGGAGCGATTGGTCCCCACAACGTAGTATATGTCAGGAAAATCGTCCCCACAAGGTATTACAAACAAACGCACACACACACACACACACGCACACACACACACACACACACACACACAACTGACTTAGCAAAAATTTCAGGTACTTTCCATAGGGATGAGTCTACGTTTATGGGCGGTCACACAACTCTGAACATCCTCTTAGTTTCTCCAAGAGCCAATCAGCAGCCAGAGATTTAATGAATCACAGCCTGGGGGGTGTGGAGGAGGGGGCTAGTCTGACATCTGAGTTTAAAAGTGATGCGGCTGGTGGTTGAAGATGTTACTTTAGAAACTTTACTGAAGTCAAATCTAAAAACAGAATAAACTTTTATTAAAAATGATGGCAGAATATAATCATTGAAATATAATTTGCAAATGTAAGGATTATATACATTTTCAGCCCGTTTTCCATTTGTAAAAAGATGCTTTATATGACTACCGGATCATCTCTGTGTCAAAAATAGCTGCTTCGTGTTGATTTTTGACCAAAAGTCAGTATCACGTGCAGCGTATGTAGGATAGTAGTGCACTATATCTGGCTGAAATTGTTTTCATCTGATATTCAACACCAAAAGCAACTCAGCCTGTTGGTGACTCATAAACTGTCGTGAATCATTAACCAGACTTATTTAGTAAACATTTTCACCAGTTTTAATCTGTAACTTTGTTCTGTCCAATACTATCTAATAAAGCATTTTGACAAACGGTAAATTAGGGTGCGTTTGGAGTGGTTTATTGTATTCCACCTCAGATCAGCTGTCATTTCAGCAGCCACAGTGCATTGTGATAATCAATAACCTGATCTGAGAACCGGCAATATGAACCAGCATTTGAGTTGTTGCTCTTAAATCAGTTTTCCTCCAAGCAAGGAATCCTCCATAAGCTATCACTGTCTTTGCTCCTGTTGCGTGTTCTGTTGGTTTCATATTTTGTAGAGTTAGGTAAATTCCAGCTTGAAACAAAAGCACCAGGAAGCAGAGCCAACTGATTCGAACAACAGGAGAGGCTGCGCACTCTAAACATGAAGAAACATGTGCTTGTTATGGTACCGGTCCCCGAATTTACCCAGATCTGCCCATCCTCACCTGCAAGAACACCAGCGCTTCACTGCCAGAGGTGGAATCTGCAGCGGCTCAACGGGGAAATGAAGGACCTCATCATTTTCTTGCGTGCCGTAACTGGTCCAGTGCAGTTTAGGGGAGAACAGGTGTCCGTGTTTTATTGTTTCTGTGGAATCTGTAATCTTAGCAGGATTCATTTCAAAAATCAATCGGCCTTAGCATAAATAATAACCACGTTTAGTCGTAGTTACTGTTACAAAACAGGAATATCACAGCTTTCCTTTGGCTGTTGCAAATCCAGAAAAAAAAGTAAAGTAATACTAATCAATGCTTTCTGTAGCAAAAAACAAAAGTATCTGCAGAAAACATTTCATTTACACATTGATTTAATTTTACTGAATTCTTTTTGCCAACAATATAATTATTTCTATGTATTTTTTTTTTTGCAAGTTTGGGTTTGATTTGAGCAAGTCACTTTTTTTTCAAACAGAGTAAGTAGAAAATTACTTTCCATACATCATCATAATTTGTGGCAGTAAATTCAGTTTTTAATGCATATTAATATATTGTTTTATTACTTAAAACTTTTGAGTTGCCGTTCCAGTGTATGTCACACCACACAGAGGTAGAACTGTGTCATTACTGGGTTAAACACTTTTTTATAACTCTACTGAAATTGTTTCAATAGTGATTTAAAAAAATTAATATCTGTTTCAAGGTGTTGCAGGTACTATTTGTGTTTTGATTTATGAAAAAAAAATTCTATACTTCATCCTGCATTGTGGCTACTCAGAATTTGACCCGTGCATGGGATTTTAAAACAGACCACTTTCTCATGTCAAAAATCAGGGATTTTCCACTGGAACAGCAGTGAGCATATTTACAGGAAGCAGTGCGGTTCCAAAGTAGCAGCTTTTCTTTCTCGTTGCCATTATTATTATTCACAAAAGCAGCAACTTAAAAATGATCAAAACTCACTCTCAACCTTTACTGAGGAAACATTTTTACTCCAGATACATTTAACTCGTATTCTGTCATGAAAAAACAGATGATCCCATTGATTCAGCCGTTGAAATACAGACTGAGCTGTTTCCTAATGAACGGATTAATGTTTCTGATTTCCTGTGTTGAGTTGCAACATTGATGTTAGAAGTAAGAATCTCTTGTGTTATTGAGATCACAACATCCACACACCGACACTTTTCAGCAGAGACAGAGAAGCTGGTCATGGAGTTAATACCATGATCACTGGACCTAAACATGGGACAACTCAGGAAAACAATCCATGGAGTCTACAAAATATTTTAGACTGGAAGGAAACTCATCGGATAAAAACACAGAGTCAGACCTGCAGGAGAGCACAGTGGATCCTGCCTATTTGCGCTTCAGTTTTTTTGCACATTCACCTATTATATATTTGGACAAGCGTTCCTTTTCCTAGATATTTAATATATTCAAAAGAAAATACGGAAGGCTGAAACACCCAGACACAGTCCTGTCTGCAAAACAGCCAATACAGGAGCGCCGTTTAGTTTCTTTAGATTCTGGTTGACAGACATAACTGTGCTAAGACAGTTTTCCAACGTGCATAATAATACATACTGAGGTATATTTGGTGGTTAAACTCTTAAAATAGACGATCATAAGTGTTTTTAGAGGACGTCTACAGTATTTCACTGAGGGGTGTGGGGCCCATTGAAATTCAGGTCAGATTATATGAAGCAAATTAGAGATTCGTGATTTAACTGTGTTTGACTTTCTGTTCTGCTATATTTTGGACACCGCAAAAGATGAATCACATGTAACTGAGCAACTCAAAACAGAAACTGAAACTATTTGAGGCCTGAGGGCCTGATAGTATGAAAGTTAATAGAGCATACTTAGAGACAAATGTTTGCAACTAGTAATTCCTGAAAACAATCTGAACGAGTCCTTCAGAGTCCAAATCTGCAATAGTTTCTTTTTTTTCTTCTTCTTCTTCTTTTTACAGCTTTTGAAGACAACAGCATCCAGGAAGTGAAAATATTAGTTAGAAATGAGAAGTGAATCAGCAGGTTCACAACAGCTGATTATGGCCATCGAGAGTACCGCTCATGTATATAGTCTACCAGAGATTAGGTCACTAAGCAAGTTATAAAGATAGGGACATCACCTGCAGGTTTAAATAAACCACCAGGTAGTTTGAATAATCCTAGAACAAAAGGACACAATGCTGTTATTTACAAAAATGAAAAAAGAAAGTCCTTTTTTTTTTTTTACCTTAAAATTCAGTTTTGACATACCTGATGTTTGACGCCTCAGAGGAGTCAGAGATCAAGTAATTACATATGCTAAGATAAGTAGACACAGACAAGTAATAAAATTAGTCTTAATATGGAGAATACTTGTCAGAAAAATAGTTACATTTCTGATAAAGATTATTTTAATAACTGTATATTCCTGAATGAGACCAACAAAGTTTGATATGTTGCTTTAGTAGCATTTGGCTCCAAGTTTCCTTAGAGTTTCCTCATTGTGATTTTATAATATACAGTTTCCACCCTCACATTTTTTATTTTTTAAATTATATTTGGCTTTTTCAGGTAAACTGTTAAAGTCGTGGCAAAATATTACACCAGAGCAGAGCCACCTACCTGGCAGTAGTGTTGGTGAAACGTGCTGCTCATCAGTTATAATGTCGTGGTTACTCATCGAATGGATCAGATGAAAATACTTGAGCCACACCTATTTTTATGTTTTAAAGTAAAAGTCTTTCCACGTTTTTATGTAGGAACTATACGCTCACTGGTTCAGTCACGATCCAGATTGGTGGAAAGTAACACACTGTTTTGTTGAAAAAATGTCGTTTGACAGTTAATGCTGGTCTTAGCAAGTAATAAGCAGTATTTTATTTCCAGTTTAACATTATAACTCTTCTTCAGTGTGTTTGTCTGTGTGCGTGCGTGTGCGTTTGTGTGTGTGTGTATGTGTTATTTTAGGGGTAATAGACAAATGTCTGATTTTTATTTGCATTCTATTTGTACCCATTTGCTTTGAACAGCTGAGTGAGCTGATGTTACCTGGTGAAGAAAAAAAAACAAAACATGTTTATTAAGCACAAACAAAGTCATTTATTTTTATGTCTTCTTTCAACTTTTCATGAATCCCTCACTTGTTCATTGGTTGAGCAAATTAACCAATAAGGGGCTGTTGCTCGGTGCCTCAGCTCTCTTCCTCACCAACTGTGACTCATTTTGTTATTATCACCGTTTCAGCTGATTGGCTAATGATTCATGACTCAGCCTACCTGCCTCTGCTGATTGGCTGGGCTATTCCTGTACAGATATATAACCAGAGAGTCTTGAAGGGTGTCTTTTTAGAGGGACACTGACACATGCAAAGTTTTATTTATGAGGAGAATGAGGTTATTGCTAAAAGATGGCCTCAGGATATTGTGTGTTTGGCACAGATGTCACACATTGGATGTTGTTATAAAAACAGCTACAAGAACATTAAGTATATTAAACACTCATTCAGTAACCCCAAGGTTACAGCTTTGTTTTTAAGATGATGAGAGTGAGAGCTTCTTAGATAGTGCTAGTTATAGGAGTGATGTGATTTTTATCACATGGGTGAGAGGTCACCAGGCGTGGCTCATGAATTTCATAACTTAAATAATATTAATAATTTAAGATTTTAAAGTTCTAGTTTCATAAGAAACACTGGCCACTCCTTAAATCCCACAGCCTATGTAAAAATGTAGAACTGATACACAATCACACTTGGAGGGATTTCACATGCACAGTTAATTTTGAAATAAATTACTTTTACTATTATTATTAATAATTATTATTATTATACACCGAGTACTGTCAAAAGGAGGTATGTTCATATCAAATCTAAATAACACAGAATGCCTTTCATTCACTTCATAGTGTTAATCTAATGTAAATATTACAAAAAAGCTCTCGTTAATTAAACATTTTGTGAATGAATAACTAATCTTTAATAATTCTATTTAAATCACATTTTAAACAAACAATAATATCTGGCAATAATGCAATAAAAAAAAACATGTTTAAAAGTGCATCAGTCAATAGACAAATACATAGTTATGCTAGACAAAATCTAACTTTTGGCTAATGGTTGTGATGTATTATCAGGTCGTCTTTGGAAAAGTCTGGTCTATTGAAATATAATTGTGGGGGCACTATTTACCCCTCATACGAACTCTAGACTTTTAATATCCAGCGTCATTAAAAACAGGACATGATCTGCCATAGAGTACCCGTTCAAGATTTCTATTGATTTTAACAGCAGCGTGGGCGTCAGCAGAGTTATGTGTGGAAAGACAAAATGGTCTCCCAGTCACTCCCTCATTCACTCCAATGAGGGAGGGAGTGATCCAACTCCCTCATTTGTATCAGTTTTGTAGTCATAAAGGTCATTCACATGTCTCATTTTGTAGTAATCCTTGAACAAAAGGAGAGAGCGAGAGAGATGTTATCAGCAATCGTCTCAGATTTGTTGTCATAAATTCTGCGTATTGTCAGTTGTCTCTCCTGGTGTTGTTCTGTAGCTGTGGCCCTTCTCTGCAGCGACCCGAAAAGTTGCTGAATCTTCTCTCGGCGCATAAAGGCAATTTCTCAAGCGTCACATTTTTAAAAACAAGAATTGCATACTTCCTGGTGATATCATAAACAACTATACCAGGGCTGGTATGACTGTGCAGTTTCATATTTCAACACTGAGGCTTGGTTTGAAGGAGCAAGAGAGAAAGCAAGTTCCCTTTAAGTTTGAAACCAAAGTCGCTGTGCTTACGTGCACATCCGCACCTCTCTTGTGCTTAAAATGTAATAAAATAAACAGGTTCAACAGTTGTGTCTTTTACACAGTGTAGGGGATTTTTAAAATTGAACTAAACCGTATAGAATATGTAAAATCTATGGCCAAAAGCTATATTCAAAGCTTTTCTGCAGCCACATTACCAGTTACTGTTGGGGTCATGTTTTTTGGGGGGTCGAAATTGGCTTGAATCACTTTCCAATGAGTTGGTGCAACAAATGAGTTGATTGCATTTCCTTATTTCCACTAATTTAGCTGCAACACACATGCATCAATTTCTTCCATGTAGGAAAAACCTCGTAATCAGCCATTATTCGAGTAGACATCCAATGAAACCCTGTGGTCAGCACTTAAAGGTAAATCCTTAATTTTACAACTCAAAAAGAAAATAATGACACACCATCAAGTCTGACTGAATAGACTGAGCAGACAGTTTTCACCAAACAAAATCACCCCCAGATTGTTGGACTTTATCATAAAAAAGTTATTTGTCACTTTTATAAGACAAGAACTAGATCATTATGCAACCGGTACACTTTTTTTTGGAACAAGACCTACACTGCCATAAAAGAATTAGGGAATTTGGAAACGTTCATTTCCCACCACTCCCTTTTTCAGTCTCAGTTATTTCTTTACCCTCCATGACAGACAGGCATCTGAAATGAGGATGTCTCAGTTAGGGAGGAAGAAATCCGTCTTCCTGCTGTGTGTCAGAGATGAGCCACGTTCGCCAATTGTGAGGGATCCCAAAGTGCTTTCAGAAAAGAATGATTCATCTCGACTGTTCAGGATGTCTCGGGTCGGCCCTTGGGCGACGTTCCTTGAAACCCTGAAAAGAAAAGAGACGGGGACGCATCCAGAGATGCTCTAACAACCGCCTTCAAGTGAAGAAGAGCTGATGCTCCGCCCTGATTTCCGCCATGACGATGGAGGTTGGAGGTTCGCACCATCTAAGGCGAAATCTATTCACCATGTGGAGGAAGCTGATTGTATCCAGGATATGATTCTTTTTGGTCACTGTAAAAATATTCTGACCTTTACATTTCACAATTTTGTTCCATTTTTACTTTCCTTCAGTGTGATTCAACCCTCCTTCCTTTTTCTTTTTATTACTTTTGCTGATAAACTAATTATTAAGGACTCCATCTTCATGTTTCTGTACAAATGTTGACATTTTTAAGTACTTTTGTTTAGTTCTAAAATATTCTGCTTCAAACCTTCTCAGTGCTGACCTCATTAGGTCAGCCGGAGGATATGCAGTTGGATTTTACTCTTGGTTACAGCAGCACAGCTGGGTGTAACTGCGTCACTCAGCCAGGAGTTGGACTAGCAAACGTGGAGAGCGATGATTGATAGTGCTGCTCAGCTTTGAAACCGTGTGATTTATTTTCGACGTCGACAAGGAGTGGAAAGTGTCTCCTCTGTTAAGACTGTCGGTGACGGTAACCTGCCTACAGACGACCTTGCAACACTGTGTTCACTTGGCCACGCCCTTCTGTGACTCTTGGCCCCGCCCACTGTCATGGAAGTCTTTTTTTTTTTTTTTTAATCGTCTGGGGTGAAGTAATGTTTCACACTTTAAGATGTACAACAGCAAATTGTTTGATTAGGAATCAGTCAGTAAATGTCTTCACTGTGTTGACACTTAATGTGAACATTAAACTTGGCAAGATCGCTGTTTTTATTTGATTAGCTTGAGCAGACAGTGGCTCACCCTGGAAATATTACACAAGGTTTGGAAACGGTCACCACTTGTTGGCTCTTGTAAGAAGACTCGTTTACTCAGACTGATCTTTAAATAATTCTATGCTGTGATGCCCCAAAATCACCCAGACTCAACTTGCACTTTAAGGCCCTAGAAACGTCACTGAGCGAATAGGACAGGTATATTTCACCAAACAGTCTCTTTCATTGATCAAATCTGACAGAAGCCTGCGTCCTTAACTTGCCTACTCAGCACATTCTTTTCAAACCTCGCCGCTTGTGCCAAAAACAACAGACATGGCCCCTTTGGAGCCATATTAGTTTGATTGTTGTTGATGTCAATCGTTCAACGAAAAGTGAAACGTCTCCAAAAAAAAAACTAAGAGAAAGATTTGGCTTGTACTTGACATTTTGGAGAAGAGAAGCCGCTTCATTAATGTCTGTCTGTTTAAAAAGTCTTTCCTGAAACGCCACCTGGTCATTTGGTCGAGAGCTTTGCAAGGAATCGTCACAGAGATGCACACAGTTCATGCGTGTGTCACTTTTTGACCCATATTTCTCCTTTTTTTGTATTTCGCACACTTCCCGTTTACACAATTGTTTAGAAAAACTGCACCAGTTGCAAACGGCAGATCTGACCAGATAAGAACTGATTTTGTAGTTTTCTAATCTCATGCTCGCAAATTATGAGCTAAAGGTAATGCACAGCAGTACATTACACAAGCCATTCAAGTGAAAGAAAAACGATTAATATTAGAACAATTATTTTCAACAGTGCGAGATTTGTGTGGTTGAACCAACACATAAACATAAGAGTCTCAGCTGGGATTGATTTATTATGGGTGGTAAATGTGCGGGTGCAGCTGGTGTTCAGCTACAGGCCCTGGCTGTGTGTGTGTGTGTGTGTGTGTGTGTGTGCGTGTGTGTGTGTGTGTGTGTGTCCTTGAGTGTTTATGAACACAAAGACAAAAATAACTGTGTATATCTGCTTTAAGTGTACGCTTGTGTGCGTGCGCGTGCTTGTGTGGTAAGATTGGTTTGAGACATGTCTGGGCATATTCTCTCGCTCAGTGTTTCACACATGCCTGAACCCTCGCAGACGTCGATGGTCTTCTTTGCCCTGTTGACTTCCCTCTCCAAACCCACGCCTTAATAAAACGGGAAGGAAGTGTCTGCTCATGTGTGTAAAAATTACAGAAAGAATACTGCTTAAATTTATACATATCAGACTTTGTTTTTTTTGTTGTTTTTTTTCTCTTCGGTAAATATATTAGAACTACAGTTCACTTTTGGATGAATTGTTCGGATTTATCCAACAGTTTATTCAAGTGTTTGGTTTTTGTTAGTGCAACTTTTTGTCAGTCTAGGAAGCTGGGATCAGGTTTCTATAAATTTAGACAATACTTTTTAACAGAAGGCGTTTTTTTTTTTTTTCTTTTTCAAAGTTATTTTAGAAATTAGTCACAAATGTAAATGCAACGGATTTGGCCATTAACTAGTAGTTTTGCTTACTAAAAGTTAATAAACTGATTTATTTTGTGCTGAAAGAACCAAAAGATAAATAAAAAATAATTATCTGTTCTATTAGCGTGCATTGCCTTTTTTTTTTTTACTTTTCTGAGAGATTGAGAGTTAGCATTTGCATACTTCTTTACTAAATGTGGCTTTGGTCAGTTGCATTGAACGAGGCCGTGTTTAGCGAAAAATAATTTGTGTGAAGGAAATTATTTTACAAATTGAACTTCAATTAAATTTAAAAGTTTTGTTTAGGTTTTTTGTGTCTTGGTTTCCTTATGGATACACTCATGATTGGACATATTATTGTTTGGATCTACAAACCAACAGAAAACAAATAACTGTGATTTACACCTACTGAACAAAAATAACCAAAAAGATTTGCTCACGCTGGTAAATTTTGATTCCTTAGAAACTTTCCATAAGAGAAGAGCAGCTACTTACCTGACAGTAGAGCTGATAGTAAGAAATGACATCAAACCCAGTTTAGCCATGTTTCTAAGTTTGAAAACCAGTGAGATTTTCCAGGTAACATGCTGTTAGTGAACAGGCCAGATATATTAGCAAAGTAAGCCAAAAGCAAAATATTTCTCTACATTTTCCACGTTCAAACGCTGTAGTAACATGTGCAGTAAGCGATTGTGAAAATAGTACAATGTCTGGAAGACTTACTAACAAATATAAGTGCAAACAAAAATGTTTTTGGTGCAGCAAATGTTATATGGATGGCAGTAATCCTGGATTTTGAGGGACGGGCTGCTGGGAGAAACTAGGAACGTTCCTGTTCATGTTCCTCACTTTACCGCTGTACATTTCAGTGTAGCTGTAAAAAGCACAATTACACCACTTCTTCCATTGAATCATCCTTCTGATATTTACTTATTTTCTCTTTTGATGACTTAACTCAGCAAGATTAAAAAGTCCTGCTCTACGCTGGTTTTGAAATAATAAAGTAGTGCTAATTGGAAATGTTGGCATTTAGTGAAATGGTAGTTTGGGAACAGTGTAAGTGGCTATAGGTGGATATTGAAACCTCACCATATTCCTCATAATCCTTATGCTGGGTTAGTCTAAGCTCATTTTAACTCTACAGAGAATAAAAGTCACGTTATTAAGCAAGAAGGGTTCCTGATGTGTAATTATCCTCGAAACAAACGACTCTGTTTAAAACCTCAAAATTCTTACCATGATTTTTGTGTAAAGCACTTTTATTAACCATAAAAAAAAAAATAATAAAAAAAAACGTTTTCAATGAGACAGTCATGCTGTAAGGTTTGCATACATTCAACATTACCAGTTGTTCTTCAGAAGAAGAGCAGCGATAAGAAGACGCCGCAGTGAGTGAGTCACCGCTGCTCAGACAAACATGACAGTCGGTCTGGGCCCAGTGCACACATGAAGCACACCTTGATGAGTATCTACCTGAGCTGCGGACGTCAGAAGGCGACACAAAGGTGAACCGTGAGTCAGTTTTATCACGGGAACTTGTGGAAAAAAAAAAAAAACACCTGGGTGATTAAGCGTCAGACATTATAGAGACAATGTGCCAATATTTCTCCCCCTGTTGCTAAGATGACATGATTTACAGGTGGTGCCACTGAATCTTGCTGCTGGAACGTTTACAAAACCAGGTTGAAAATAATTAAGCAAGCCATCAAGTTTTTATTTCTTGTACTATTGTAAAAAAAAAAAAAGAAAAAAAAAATCCAAATAGTTGCAGAAACAAAACAGTATGATGAACAGTTTTGAGTGTTGAATCAGCCTGTGGTGCTGTTAAAGACAGTTGACTTCTTTTTTGTTTTTTACAGCAATCAGATATGTGAAAAACCAAGAGGTAGGAACAGCTGGTGTGTGTTAATGCTTGCTGATCTCTGAAAGTTAGAGAACGGAGAACTAAAATGAAACTTACACAGAGCAGAAACCATTCTGTGCCTCTTGACGAAGACGCTTGTCCCGTCAATAATGCTAGCAACTAACCTCCCCTCTACCTTCTGAACTATCTTTTTATTTACAAAAAAAGAATAATTTAGTTATTCTACAGAACACAAAAGCTCATGCAGTCACAAGTACAAGAAGTATTGTACTCGCTGTACTCAAGACTTCTGCAAAACTAATTTCCTGATTGCACACTCAAAAGACAAAAAAAAGACAAAAAAAAAAAAAAAACACTTGTGAAGTGCAACAAAAATCATAGCTCATAAATAATGTAAATACCAGCAGGGTGCAGGGAGTGATTCAGTGATTCACGCATCAGTCCACACAGGAGACAGACAAGACTAAAAATAATAGAGGGAAATATTTATGAGTGAGACACTAAGGGTCTAGTAAATACCCACCCTGCACAAGAATGCTCTGCTGGCCAGTCCAAGATTTGCAGGACTTAAACACTGAAAAGAAAGGAAAAGTTGACAAAAGAAAATCCCCATCTCCCTCTAAAAAAGAAGAAAAAAAAACCCCACAAACATAAATCTTACATAAAGTGCAAGTCAGTGAATAGCAGTTTTACTGAAAGAGTTGTCAAGCAGAAAAGCTGTCAGATTTTTTTTTTGCGGAAAATAATTCCATCACTGTTGCATTTCTTCTTAACATTTCAGTGACATACAATGACACGCACTTCCACTGCCTTTATACTCATCTATTAATGCCAGACTTTTAGCTTAAACTGTACCAATGCTAACCAAGTGGAAGTAAACGGGAAAATGCTACAAGATGTCGTCACTCTGACCAAACAAAAATGACGACGGAGACGCTCCGTCTGCACCAAAGACGATTCACCATGCAGAACGGTTAGAGAGCAGCTTCTTCAAGACAGCAGTCCGACCTTTTTCTTGCGGCCACTCAAGAAAAGATTTACACGTCTCTGAAAAGATTTCATCAGGCGATTATTTAGTCTGGGGGAAAATGCAAATGAAAAGTGGTACATTTCTGAGTTATTTCTTTTGATCTGTTCTGAATTTTGCATTTGCACTTTGCTTCTTGAAGCACATGCATGCAATTATTATAAAACTCCACGTCATTGACGAGTTGAAACTTTGACAAAATTACTTCGCTCTACAACAAACCATCCGGTAAACTGCCTTTTAATTGTAATCTTAAATCTTAAAATTACAAGAATGTCTTTGTCCCTTTTTTTTTTTGGTTTGTTCTTTAAACTTGTTTTAACCTGTGTGCACAAGCATCTCTTTTTTTTCTGAATTTTGTCTCAAATGCAAATGATATCCTGATTCTTGTCCCCTTGATGAGACAATAATTCAAAGACAGATGAAAAGAAGAAAGGTAACTTCACACCCTCGTTTGTAGGATTTTAAAATCAAGCACCATCATTTGCTTCGACCTTTTTTCGGTAGGTGTCTGTTTAGGTCATCTGATAAAATCAAACCCACAGAGAAATGAATTGTTTCAGTCAGCAGTGAAAACCTGCACAAATGCACAAAGCTCATAACGTTAAATTTGTGGTTTTATGTCTGACATCTACAGGTTGACCTTTTCAGCACGAACCGTTTTTCACTTCTTAGCGAAACGTGTCAAATATATATATTTTTTTTTATTTTATTTCAAATGCAGCTATTATTTCCCATCCGGTGTTAAAATAAAGAAAACATATTTTGTGTTTATATTTTCTCCTCTTTTTTTTCTGTCACAGTCAGTTCCGTATTTAACAGCTACAGCTATTTTCCTTTTTGGTTTATGTGACCCAGCTGCAACACATTTGAGCATTCAACAAAAACAAAATACACTTTTGGAACAAATAATTAAGAAAATGCACAATAAACATGAAGCAGATTCAATTTTCAAAAACTTACAGCAAATCTTTTCAATCTCTTTTTTTATTTTTTTTTATTTATTCTACGTGTCCCTTCATCATCAAAACCACAGTAAGTCTAAATAACAAGTCTTGTGGTCTTTCCTAAGCTCCACAGGAGTTCATAACCTTTAAGCTCATGAGATTTGATCTCTGCTGAGAACCAACCTCCACCACTCTGCTGCTGAATGCAAGCAAACTTTTATTCAGAAGGCTGCATGTTGCTGCCATGGCAGTGGACATGGTGCCATTTAGCATAATCAAGTAACTATGTTAGCTTCGGTTGTTATCAAAATGCTATATATCAAATCCGACTAAAAATAAATTGTACTTCCCCATTTAACGCCTTGAGATCTCTTTAAAAACTCCCGCTCTTCCTGAAACTCCGCCTTCAGGAAGTCGTCACAACATCGCTCCTCTATTAACCATTTCACAACATTTTTACCGGCGTTGCGCTAAGACGTAGCTTGTATGTGATGAGCTAAGCAGGTGCGCAGTTCCGCCAGGTGTTTGCTGATTGCTGAAGGAGCTGAGTGGAGGAGTCATGGAGAGCTGCTCTGTGAGATGGACGTTCGGAAACCGCAGCTCAGAGGAGTGGGCGGCGCTAGGTCCACTCAGGCGTTTTACACAGCTGAATGGGTTGCCATGGAGATTAAAGGATTTCTCAAACACGGATGAAAGAATCAAGGCAACACTCCAGGTATGTTTTTGATGAGGGAACAGCATTATAACATGACGTAAAACAAAACAAAAAAAAAGTCCATTTTACATGATACTGCCCCTTTAAAGGCTTTCCATTGTTTACCTACCAGGCTGTATAGTTTGAAAGGCAGACTAGATATTATGCTTAGATATAAAACCTCTAAGAAAACCCATTCACTTGTTACATATCAAGATCTGCCATCCTGATCTAACTAACATCTATTATGGATTGATTTAAAAGTACATTTAGGTCCTAATTTAGATGTCTATCCTTCCTCACCATGTTGGGAAACTAATAAATACATTATCTACTGAATCTAGTACATGCAAGTTTTGGTAGTTGGATTTTCTCATGTAATTTTCACTGTAGAGTGTAACAATAACAAATGTGTAAAACTTTAAAATTGGTTTGATTTTCTTATATATATATATATATATATATATATATATATATATATATATATATATATATATATATATATATATATTAAAAATATAATAACACTGGCAAAAAGAAGCAAAAGACTGGCTTTTTTTAAATTCTGACACCCCTCAGACATTAACTGTGCTGGCAGAGAGTTTTCTTCAACTCGTGGCATCTCTGCTCTTGTATGTTGGGGGTGCAGAGTTTTCCACATCTGGCTAACATGCGAGAAAAAAACAAAACAAAGCAAAAGTGTTCTTAAAAATTATTAGTCCTCATCCAATCTCATCATAATTTTAGCTTCGTGACCTTTGTCCTTATTTATACAAATCTATTGTCATTACTGCAAATCATCACTGGTTTCCGATGAAAACATCAAATGACCAAATCATGAAAGGAACTCGGCTCATCTCTTCGCAGAAATAATTCAATAGCTGAGCTAAAATTAAGCAGCTGTAAGTGAAATAAGCAACAGTGTTGGGAACAGATAAGTACAGTTGACATGCAAGTGACCTCTGTCCTCAGTACCAACAACACCTCCCATGCTTTTCATTGCTTTGACCTTTCAGCTGCCAGGGTTTATCTACCCACAAGTTTTAACATGTTTTTTTTTTTCCTTTGAGCTGATAAACTGCACAAAGTGCAAGGCTAATTTGTTTCATGCTTTGTGCTTTAGCAGGTCTGATGTGGTCAGACACTTGGTTGGTTTCTCAGTGTCTTTTTGTTTTATGAAGATCTGTTAATATCTAGTTTAAAGGCATAATATCAAGTACCGTGGAGAAACCAACGGTAAAGTGCAGCATCTTGTAAAGCTGCATGTTTGTGTTGCAAATTGGAGCCTTTATCTCCATCATTAGATATGTTCATAAATGTAGAGTTTAGATTTATTCGACGCTGAGAGATTTAAAAGTCTCTGAGAGATGCCTCTAATGTTTCCCTGACTGCAGCTCGCTGCGTTTCTGCTGTGTGCAGCGCTCAGTGTCATCAATCTGGAATGTTTCCCCACACACTTTGCGCTGTCTCAATTGTCACTGACTGCACCTGGCGATGGTAATCTTCATCTCTACAAGCAGCAGCGCGAGGAGTGGCCAATAAGGAGCAGTTATCTGAAGTCTGCAGGCCAAGGCAGCTCCCTGCTCACTCCTGGGAGGAAAAGACTGTGCCCAGTTCCACCGCCACCTGGGGAGACGAGATCCTGATCTGAGCAGAAACACAAAGCTGACAAATATCAACGCATTCAGATTTGATCCAACTGAAAAAAATGTTAGATTTAGGACCTTATCTTTTATGCTAAAAGGTAAGTTAAAACGTGAATGCCCAGCCTAATAAAAGTTGATGTGAGGCGCGTACTGGTCTACTCGTGGGATGTTGTGATATCGAGCCAGTTCAAAACTCCCAACAACTGATAAAGTAGAAATTATACTTGTCTTACAGCCTCCAGGCCAGTAGAGGGCACCCAAGAGTATCTGACTTTATAGTATAACTTATGTTTGTGAAAAGGTTTTCTGAAGAAAAATTTCAAGGCCTCAAAATGTTTATTTATCTGATTAATTGTATTCATCCAGAGGACAATATTTGTAATTTGACAGTTACGTTAGCATCTAACATCAATAGTCCATTTGTTAGTCATTTTTGATTATGTCTGCACTGTAGTCACGCTTCACCCTCACAGTAACTACATATAAATGACTAATGACTGTGCTTAATTTTATTTATTGCCATTATTATTAAATAAAATGCATGGAACTGAACAAAATAGCCAGTGATAGCTGAGCGCTTTCTTCATTTAGGCCTATTAAAACCGGCCAAAGGCAAAACGGACTAAGCTACGGCTTAGAGCTTCCAGTGTCCTCCAACATGCAAGACAAAAAAAAAATATTGAAAGAATATTAAGCACACATAAAGAAAAAAAATATATAAACATTTTTTAAATATGCAAATTTATAAATAAATATTCTAAACAACATAACTAATACCTATTTTAAAAAAATAGCAAATAATTTTGTTAAGTTATTCTTATGAAATAAACACTCAGATTTGAGGATCTCTATCTGGGAGAAAACAGAATATGAGCTGTTTTCAATAAATCCAACTTCTTCCTTATCAAGTCTGCATGGAGGTGGGTCAGATGTTTGGGGAGATTTTCCCACAGTTTTACTTGCAATGTTATTTAATCTGATATCATAATTAGGATGTAATGATCAAGCTAAGCAGCAGGTATCTGGACTGGCCAGATAAATGAGAATATTGTCTTGATAATTAAACTTTTAAAGATTTCAGTAAGTTCTCAGCTGCTACACTCACTCTAAAAAGAAAAAAGTTGAACCAACTTAATTGAATTGCTTCTGTAGGTAACAAGCAATTCAATTAAGTTTATCCAACTAAATTTATTAAAGTTTAACCAATTCAATATATTATAATCACCCAACTCAATTTGTTAAGTCAGTCTTACTCAAATCATTTAGTTTACTTCAAAAATGGTAAATAAACTTAAATAGCACTTTTGACCACTGAAAGCACATATTAACACATTTATTTAATGCTCAGATTGGTTGGCAACTTGAGATTAAGTACCCAGGGGACACATTAACATATGGCAGGAGGAAGCTGGAGTTGAACCATCAACCTTCTGATTACAAGGCGACTGCTCTATCCACAGAGCCACAGTCGCTTACTGGGAATGTGTCCCTGTAAGCTTGAGTCATTGTGTCAGACATGGGACACTGAATTATTTCAAGTAAAGTCAAAGTGAAAAAGGTTATTTAAGGAAAAGATTTGTGTATTTAGATGACACTGTAAAAAGATTATTTAAATTTAGTTTGGAACTTCTTAAAAGTTTGAGTTGACTTTCTGTAGAATTAAATCAAAGAGATTTTAAATGTTTATTAGAACAAAATAAATGATTTGAGTAAGAATGACTTAAATTTGTCATGTTAAACCCCCTTATGAATTAAGTTATAAAAACTTAGCTAATTGAGTTGGAAGAACTTAGTGAATTGAGTTGGATGATCATAATAAATTGAGTTGGTCAGACTTAGGATACAAAACTGGCGTTGAACTCAATTGTTTTAAGTAAAGTCAAAGTGAAAAGTTCCTTCAGGTTAAAGATTTGTAAGTTTTGAGTTAAATGAACACAAAAAAGTAAGTTGTCATAGCAAAAGCAAAAGAATTAAGTTAAATTAATGTAAATAAGTCCATAAGATGAACTACAGCCAAAAACACTTTTTAGAGTGCTTTACAATGACTCCTCAGTGTTGACACTTGTCTTCGTAGGCCAAAAGTTACATACTATATTCATATGTTGCACACAACATATTAACACGCATACAGTTAAACACTGGTTTCCCTGCTGTCGAGTTTTTCTAACAGGCTCATTTCCACTCATCAGATGGGTGGAAATGAGCATTTTAATTACATTTGTAATTTCTAGTGAAGGTTTCCCAACCCCACCACTCTCAGCTCTGACTCCACACACAAACAGATTTCTCTTCAGTAGCTGCAGTCACTGCTCCACTAAAGGCCGTTTCTGTTAGCATGACTTTCTTTTTTATCAGTTTCCTTCGTCTTGTTTCGGCTCCCGTTGCTGATGAACTTTAAAATCCATCCATAGACGGCGGCGGCCATCTTTACTGCCGTAAACAGAGCGCTGCTGCATGACGTCTACATTCTTCTTCTGTGGATGCGGATCGCTTTGACGTTGGAAACCGTTCACACAGAATCAGACTTCTGATTTCGTTCAGACTTCTGAAATGATTGCGGAATTTCGCAATCATTTGTTAAATTTGTTTTCATTTTTGCGAAATCATTTTTGCAAAATGATTGCGAAAATGATTTCTCAATCATTTTGTAAAAATGATTTCTCAATCATTTTGTAAAAATGATTTCTCAATCATTTTGTAAAAATGATTTCTCAATCATTTGTAAAAATGATTTCTCAATCATTTGTAAAAATGATTTCTCAATCATTTTGTAAAAATGATTTCTCAATCATTTTCTGGATTGCGAAAGCGTTCAAACTTGAAAGAAAATGTTAGAAAGAAATAGGAAATAAATCACATTCTTTCACATTTTGACAGGATGTTGGTGTAGGACGTATTCATCACACACTAACCCGACATGGGCACCAAACTGATACTTAAGGAAACCCGCGGTCTCCTCTGGTCTAACAAGCGTTGGTCAGGGTAAGCAGAACACTTTGGATCATTTTTCTGTGCAAATTTAGGAATTTCTAGAAATGGGGCCACATTAATAATAAGTAAGATTTAAGAATGTACAAATGCAAACATAGCTTTGGGAAATTTTTTTCAAGCAGGTTCGAAGACCTCAAAGCTGATCTGTGACTGAATGTCTGACATGATTAAGTGTCGACTATTAAACGGCATCCATAGTTAGTCTGATCCGTAAAATAAACATTACTCATCTAAAAGGGGTTCATGACGATTAGGGACTTTTGTAACAGACGGTATGTAAAAAAAAAATAGATATACTGTATACTTTACTCAGACTTGTAATTTCTCCTTGAAAAATGAGAAGTACAATGGGCGTGTTCTTCACGTTGCGTTCATTTACAAAAGGTGCTAAACAGAGTTGTTGGCACAGTGTAGTCAACATGGCATTTCCACTCACCACTTCAACTGATAATTCTCAGCATCTGTGGACACAAACAGAGCAGAAGCAAGAGGAAGCAGCACACTTGCAATAGAAGAGCCGATGTTTCCCACCTATATTTTTGAAGCTTTGTCAGCATAGCTAGGTAACTATTTCAGCACAAACACAGTCACTTCTGAGTCACCTCTCTGACTGGATGATTCTCAGTTTATTTAAAGCGCAGCGTTCACTGAACTGAACCAATACATGAAGTTAAAAAAAAAAGTTGGAGATTCTTTGAGGAAAAAGTGAACTGCGGTCCATTCAGGGACACGAACACAACATGGCGGAGTTCTGAACTTCCTCAGTTTGAGATGGTTTCTCACTGTCAGGGTTAACTTTTGCCGGAGATCAAAACAAGAGGAGCACATCGCACTTTATAGGGACCAAAATACCGCTCCGTTGCTCACACCCTGACTCACTGCAGATTCTTTCACACACCCTCCTTCCTGTTCAGTTTCTTCCCTCTTTCAGGCTCCCATGCTCTGCTGTAACAGACGTGCTGGCAGGCTGCGTGCCTCCTTCGCTTTGTGTTAACTACACCAACAAAGAGCTGAGCTGCTCGTGTTTTTCCCGTCCTCCTGCACTGCGCCGCTCAGGCTGATTGCCATCTTGCATGAGAAATGATTCCTTCTAGAGAAAAGCAGATTGCAACAACAGCAATGAGTTTTCTCTCTCTTTTTTTTTTTTTTTTACATCTGGTAAAAGTAGTCGGCCCGCACTGAATGGTAATAACACACATGAAGCTTATAAGTTAAAGGAAACCATTTATTTTATTTTGATTAAATATTGGTGGAAAATGATTGCAAAAGGCATTAAATACAAAAATAAAGCGCAAAGTCTGAAATGAACATACAGACGGACTGACAAACAGAACACTTACATGTTGGGTCGTGTAAACACTGAACTGCACAGGTCCTCTTATTGGGTCTCGGAGTTGTGCAGCTTTACATTCACATTCATAAATAAGCTAGTTTTCAATAGAGTTACTAGAAAAGCTGGTCTAAAAGGACCAAACACATGTTATGATTTGAGTGATATGAAGTTCAAGATCTGTCCATTTGTGAAAGAGGGAAGTCATCTGATGGCCACAAGAGATATTTACATTTCCTAGCTTGTTAGCTAAAAGCTGACTTGGACAGATTCGCCTCCTAAAGCAAAGAAAGCTACTTTCATCTGATGTCGAGATCATTTATTTTAAAAGTACAGTCAGATTTAGTCACCTGTCTACAAACTATTTGCTTTTGTTCAAAAACTATTGAACAATTGGTCAAAACTTAGCAGATCAGACCTGTTTTTATTGCTATCTGGTCGAAAATGAAGCATCTGCCGTCCTCTTTATCAAGTTTTTACAGTGTCTGTCACCTCTGGTGAAAATAAATGAAAGCCTATAAAAAATAAACTCTGCTTTTGAAGCAAAATTACACTGAGAAAATCAGAAAAATGTAACTTTTAGGCAAAAAAAAGGCAAAATCCCCCACATAGAAAATTGTCTAATTGTTTTTAGTACTTTCAACAATCCCCAATAAATGCATGTCACTGAAGCTTTCCTTTTTTAAATTGTACTTTTAACTTTTGATCAGAATTTCAATGAGCTTTTAATTAGGGACCCAGGACAGCCTGTTTGTTTGGGTTATAAATGTCTCATTGCCCTCAGTCACTTTATTTGATCCCATGTACAATAGAAGGCAAACTCTACATCAGACGGTTTTGATCTGCAGCCAGGAGTAACTTATTGGGTTCACCAAGGTGCTCACATGCCAGCTGGTTGCTTTGGATCCATGCCAGAAAAGAAAAGCCTTTTTATATCCTACCGTCACAAAGGTAAACATGCAGAGTTTGTGAAACTTTAGAAAGACTCACTGCAATTATGTGTTCAGGTGAGACAAAGACAGACATTTTGGCCACCAACAGGTCAGTCTCGTGTCAAACAAGGGATGAACACATAAAAAAAAAAAAAAAGGGTATAGATGGTGCGAAGCTGTTTCACAGGAAAAGGGCCAGGACTACAGGAATATTTGTTGTAGTATATTGCAAAAACACAAAATCTTACCAAGTAGATTTTCCTAGTGCAAATATCACAGTAAATAAGAAAAAACTAACTTACAAGTAATTTTTCAGCAATAAATTTGACCTTGTTTTAAGTAAATAATTCCTTAATATTGATGAAACTACTATTTCCATTGGCAAATTATTTCACTTGTAACATGGATCTCGTAATGGTTTTTTTTTTAAATCAATAAATCATTTACTTAAAGCAAGCTAGTACATCATGCTGAAAAGTTACTGTATGTCAGTTTTGTATTATTTCTACTGTACTAAGTTGTTTGTACTAGAAGCTAGACCAAAATTACTAGGCAAGATTTTGTGTTTTTGCAGTGCACGGCATCTCTGAAATACCAGATTTGAAATAAAAATCGGTTGGAAACCTGAAACTGATTAGCGTCATTATTTTTTTTAGTAAAACAATAAAAATTGCCTACAAAACACAGAAAAAAAAAACAAAAATCAACTTTCCCAAAACTCACACTTATACAAAATGTGTCAGTGGCTTTAAAGGAAGAGAGCCAAGCAGAGAACAGCACACTGAACAATCTAGAGAGGTAGAACAGAGTCAAAAATCTATTATTTTTTAAATCCTGCAACGTTGTGAAGTAGTACAGGATGTCTTTTAACAGCAGAGGTGTCAATAAATGTGTCAAAACAATTATTCTGTATTGCCAAATCCACACTGTCGCCCTTGCTACAGTGAAAGGTATGTAAGTAACAGAAATGGGTGGTAGATGTTTGTTTTGTCTTTGTCGGTGACGGACCGAGTTCAATGAGTGGACAACCTCCAGGATGCGTTTTGCTAGTCGTGTTTCTAAACCAGATGGGACTTTAACAGAGTCAGCATGACTTGGTGTGAAGATTGTTGTAAAGGACAAAAAAAGCAACAAAAAAAAAACAGCCACAGAGCTCAAAAACCCGTTAACAAGCCAAACAAACTCAGGCTCCGGGGGGAGTTAACAGCATTAATCTCCAGCTGGTGTTTTTATGGTCATCTGATGCAATGCATCGATTAAAGTCTTGCCTACTGCCGCTCAAACCTCTCCGCTTTGTTCTTCCTTTGAACGCTTCATCCGATTATTCCCAGAGGCAATTCCGCAGCACAGTTTAGGTCACAGAGGACCGGCAGCTGCTAACCACGACACCCAGCGCCACAGCCTGCGGTCGCCAGCCTCCTCATCTTATGACCATGTTCTCACCGACTCAGCAGCTGGAAGACAACCAGATAAAACACTGTTAGTGGGGGGGAGAAAAAAAAGGGTACAAAGGGACTCTAAACTGAACAAAGGATTAAAAACTGCAAAAAAAAAAAGTATAAAAATACCACACTTTGGCTCTGCTTACATTTCTTGCCAACATGTGCCCTGGGTAATTGGTTCAGCTGATAGTGCCGAGTATGAGTGTTAACATCTGCTGTTACATGTTTCCAAAAGCGACCATAAAATGAAAGTGCTGCGATGTCGCGGAGGTTAACGTCTGTACACTTCTGCAGATTAAAGTTAAAAACTGAAGACTTTCAAACCTCGCAGTTGTCTTTACGGCCCAGCCGTCGGGCCAAAGCCTCAAAAATCTGTGCGGCCCAAACGCCGACATTAACACCAGCAAAACACCCGTGGGTTGTGTGCGCCGCCACATAATAACGGCAACATACGACCTGCTCGCTCAGACACCGTTTGGTGCTTATTTGCTACATTAAAGCCAGTCAAAAAAGATCCTGTTTTTAGTCTTTGCAGAAGGAAAATTCACTTGTCACAGCGGGGTGGTGCACTAAGTACACAAAATAAGAAAATGCACCTGGTGTGTAATTAAGTGAGCATTTAAATGCCAGAAGGAAATCTGCCCAGCAAGTTAAAGCATGAGTTACTGCCCACAGATAATTATATAAAGCACAGCATATGTGCACCTGGCAAAAAAGAGAGAGAGAAAGAAAAAACTATACAGTAATTGGACAGTAATTGCATGTGGTGATTACACAGAAAATTGGATTTATATGACATATTAAAAGCTAAAATAGAGGGTTATTGGATAATAAACAGTAGCTGCAGAAAAAATGGGCAAGAAAAACACGGTATGTTTACATCAGTGTGTGTTAAAAAAAAATCTAAGATAGGGGGTTATGCAGATCGAAAGACTGAAAACCATTTGAGTTTTAGGCAGAGACATTAATAAGCAAAATTCCCCCCCATTCAAAATCAAGTCTCAGGTTTTTGAAGCTCAAGTCACGTTACTTCCCATCCACTCATCCAACTTAAGCTTCATTTCAAAAGTCATTGACTAGAAAATCTAAAGTCTTTGATGGGGGAAATCTCAGTAAAGTCTAACTTTTTTTTCCCCCCCAAATCCAAGTGAAATTTTAAGTTATTTGCCATAAGACCTGACAGAGTCTCAAGTCTTTGAAGGGAAAGTTCAAGTCAGTTCAAAGCAAGTCTCAAATTATTTGTGTCAAATCCAAGTCTATAAACAAAGGTTTATTTTAATCTCATGTCATTGAAAAATTAGTCAAATAAACATCACGCCTTTCAGTCAGCCTATAGCGCTGCAGTGCTTTAGGTTATTGTTTTTCAAATTCTATATTTGCCTCATTAGAAACAGGAGTTTGCTGCTGTTACAGAGTCTAAGTCAGTCATTGTTTGTGTGACTGAAGTGTGGCTTGAGGCTAAATCTGATAAAAACTCCTGTCCCATATTTGGTCTCAGGACATGGTGGTCTTAAAACATCAGAAAGCAGACGCAGCGGTTTTCCTGTAGATGGGTCACTGTACCTTAGCTATTGCTAAAAGAGCAATGAGCTCCCTTCAACGGGGTCACGCAGAGTTCGGTTACATTCCCAATTTATCGCACCTGCTCCGAGAAAACTAGCGAGTGTGAACTCGCTAAACTGACCGTCACCCTCAGACTTTCTACTTCCCCTACGCAGAACCCAACATGAATCAACACTGTGTCGTAAAGGGCCTATAAAATCGTTCTCTGTGGATAGATGGGACTTTCACCCTTCTTAGTGCATCACATCTGTTGTGACTGATGAAAGCAACTATGTGTGTAAACACAACACTGCGTGTCCATTTGTGTATGAATTGTAATTTGAATTAGGGATGAAACAGTTAAGGATGTTAAAATGTCTTGCAGTTAGTGTTGCTGTTATAAAGTGAAACTATAATTAAAGCTGAACTCGAATGAAAAGATGAAAGCGGAGACGTTGCAGCCACCAAGAACAGAAACTGAACTGATACATCATGAGATGCGACTTCTTCTAAACCTTCACAATAAGAGCGTTAAGCACAAAGACTCTTATTAAACGGTTTGTAAATAAGATGCCCGACAGTGTTTTTATACTTATACAGTAGATATTAGACTTTCAACAATAAAAACTCCTGCTTAGTTAAGACTGCTGCTGCAAAAAAAAATAGCTTTTGCTATACAGAGCTGTGGCAAATTAACTTGAGTGTCTTAAAGTAATCTAATCTAAGTCCATCATGAGTTGCACTTGAAGCTTACTCTTAAATAAATGTGGTTTCAAATAAAAGATTCCTTTTAAAAATAAACAACAATTAGGGTCACTTTGTTTTGAACAAGCCCTTCTTAGTCATGATGGGTCCCATCTGTCCAGAGATCAGGCATCGAATAACTTTTGAGACTTTGCCTCGGAGAGGCAAAGGCTAGGAGAGAACTGCCTTAAAGTTTTGGCAACACAACAGACAATAAGACCTCCTCCCTGAAGGAGAGCTTTGTGCATCTGTGGAAAAAAAAAAAAAAAAAAGGCAGACATTTACAGTTAAAGCTTATAGCAGGCGATGTTTTGGAAATGTTATGATCCAGCGTGGAGTCAACAAGGGTGAGACATTTGGGCTATAAATAGAAATTGGTTCTGTGCGCGCTTGTTTTGCGATAAATCTCGACGGATCTTATAAATAGTTAACATTTAGGATTATTTGACCAATTATTAACAATCTTAGAATAGATAAGATTTTAGCAATGCAACCTGGGAATGTTCTAGCCCCGGCAATGACTGTCAATAACGTCCCTGGATGTTTTCCGTAAGAAGAGGAGGAAGGGTGTTACATGAGGATACAAATTCACATATTTTGGGCACTAAAGAGTCCCTGTACAAAGATGCTGATTGGCTCTCTAGCTGCCATTTCAGACTGAAATGAAAGCCTTCGCATTATACCATGTGCTGCCTTCATTATCAAGACAAAGGCCTCTGCTTGTGGAATAACTGATGGGCTTTCCTGCAGAGGATAAATGTGTTTAGTCGTTTTACGAGCACTGCCGGCAGACGCTTTGCCTGAAAAGCTAAAAACAAGTGCAGAAAGATAAATTGTAGTCTTCAATTATTAACCCTGCCTTGCACCTTTCTGTATCCTCTGCGCTGATCGTGGGCCAGGCAGAATGATATTCCTGGGCTCAGACATGGTGTTAATCATCCTGCTGAGAGCTGGGGAGATGAATTAGCTTGTTACCCTTTTGGTAAGAAGCGTTTCACAGTGTTTCACTCTTACTTGATCTCGATGTGTAAAATGTTTTTTTTTTATTTTTTTATTTTATTCTACTCCCAGCTTTTGCGTTAACATCAAAGAACAGCAGCTCACTTTTACATTCGGCCATTCGTGACATAAATCATCGGCAGATATTGCTGAAAAGGCCCCGAAGTGCAAAATGTTCCAGCTCGCGGCAACAAAAGCGCAATCATTTTCTCCTCAAGAGTAAACAGCGATATGAAGAAAGGAGAAAAAACAGGGACGTCGATTCAATCCACTGACTTTTTTTTTTTTTTTTCCCCCTCAGGACAAGTAGGTGTAACAATGATTATTCTACTGAGCAGACAGGACCAGATTAACCAGTCTGACAGATGACTCGGTGCTCTGTCATCCCGGTTTGATAAAGTGGATCTGCATTTAGCCCCCTGACAGCTGCTTCAAACACTCCACATTTCATTTATTAGAAAGGAAGCCAACAAGATGCCTTAAAAGCTTGTGACTGATTAAATGTAGCCACCCAACAGAGACAGTGATCCACATTTGTTTTGCTTTACTTCATTTCTTTTTTTTCCCATGCATTTCCTTCCGTGTTGGAGTATTTATTATTATTATTATTATTATTATTATTATTATTATTATTATGAAAAGAGAAACGTTTAAAAGCCTTCACCTTTTCACTTCACACTTCATAAAAACATTGTTGCCAACACATTTAACCTAAAGGCCTTCTTGGCTAAGAGTTTTAATAGCTTAGCAGTGAGTGGACAGGGAGAGCACAGCTGTTCTCAGCTTAAACTCTGGTTGAGTCATTAAATGTTTTTTTTTTCTTCCCCACATGTGTTTCCTTAAGGTTGGGTTAGAAAACATTTAGAAAAGAAAGCATTCGCAACGGTCTGAATCCCTGGACACGATTCAAAAGTGTTTCATTCAGGAGTACTCAAGTTTTGTTATGTGCAAAATATTCCATATTATGAGTGATTTTACCTGCACAAAAACTATTATGTTGGGACTATGTTGCCGTCAAAGCTACTAGATGCTAGCCTATGCTGTCTGAAAGTCTAGTTGGAAAGTTTTTCTTTCGTGGTCACTGGTCAGGAAACCCAGCTGAGTAATTATCTGGTTAGAGGGAACTGGCTTTCGTTGGGCCCCAGAAAGGCTGAAATGGACTCTCACTTCATAGGCGGGGTTGAACCCAAACACTTGATGCAGCGTCATACTGCAGCAACTAGTTTCTGCTTTTACAAGAGAAACAGACAAAATAGCGTACTGAAATATAACCCACGTCGTACCGCTCAGTTGAATTGAGGCATTATAGCGCCATCATGCTATTTTTTAAATATCCTTGTAAATGTCCTTGTACTTCAGCTGAACATATAAGATACTGTGCTTCAATCAAATAATGCTCCAAAATTAGCTTTCAACGCACAATTTGTTCCAACCAAGTTCCCACAAATCGCTTGGAGATGTGAAAATCAATTCTGTTGTAACTTAAAGATATCGAGTATACTCCACATACACACCAATGTTACAGAAAATACGCAAGCATTAATTAGATTTAACTAAAATGGTGTGAAAATAACATTAAATAATCTCATTTTGTGCTATGTAGACACTCTGTCTACGCCGATGAAGATTCACCCACAGCAAATAGCTGCAGTGTCGATACGGAGAGGGATTTCTAGTTTTCCCGTCTGAACATGGTTTCTTCCAAAATCAGATAAGCAGAAGACTATTTACTTCCGCTTATCTGAAGCAGATAATCTTCCGATAGGAAACTATCTGAAGATTATCTGAAGACTAAAGTCTTGTTTTTTGTTTCTTTTTTTGAAAGAAACAAAAAACAAAAAACAACTAAACTTCCCCAAAAACAACAAACTTAATTTTAAGAAGTCAATCAGGCTAGAAAAAACAAAACTCTTACGTATACCGTATAGAAACACATGCCAAAAGAGAAATGCTGGTTGGAGTGATTTCAGTTGGTGGTGGAAATGAGATGATGAGATAAATTTTGATAACCACTGCAGACTAGCATAAAGCAATGTATGATGCCCTGATATTGAGGGCTTTAATTCAAATAATAAGACAGGCAAAACGCTTCATATCTCTTGGAACATAAAAGTATTTTTCAAAATGGACGACCACAGCCCTAAAACAAAATTAGACAGAAGCTCTCCAATTATCTGCACCATGTGTATAAGAACTTCATGCATTTGTGTGAAACAGCCTTCATGATGAACCTTTACAGGCTTTGCTACTTTAACAATTGACAAAAGTCGAGTGTGTGCATACAGATTACATGCTGGTCAAAGATCAGAGGCTGTGCGACTAATTCGGTCTGGCCATTATTAGTGAAGTGAATGAAATCTGATTGATGGATAAGTAGATACTTCATCTTGTTGTCACTTAGGATAAGGCAAAAAACAAAACCTTCATCAGCATTAAGTAGGTTTTGGTGTACTTAGCACAACTTGTATAAATTGAGTGAGGATCAAAGGTGATGATAAAGAAAAAGTGCAGCAGATAAATCACCATCCCGACAAGCCATTTTCCACACTACGACATTTTTCCACGCATGTTTTCAAAAGTCTTACTTGTGTTTTGAAGCTTTGAGTTATTTGGCCAAATATGTAAACGAGTGCTTTCATCAATCATTTTAATCAACGCTTTATTAACGGGATGTAAAGTTATGCTGGATTAGAAACTAGTATGATTTGAATTTGTTTCAAAAGGCAGCTTGCAAAAGTGTGCTATTAGGCTACTTGAGATTTGTATTAAAGCGCAGATGTTCTCTGGAAGGGAGCAGAAATCACAAATCACTTCAAACCGACTTACTGATCTTCTGCGATCAAATAAAGAAAAATAATCAATACCAGCCGTCCCTCATGTTTTATATTTCGCTTGATAGGAACCAGATTGTCAGATTTTTTTTATTTTTTATAATTCTACTGAAAAGCTGTGAAAATGTTACATAGACCTATTTTACATGTAGGTTTTTAGCTCAGCCCAGTTGTTGCCGCTTTAAGAGACGCGAGAGGATTTAAAGGGATGGATATGTTCATTAGTGTTACACTGATGAACTGTGCTTCAAAGATACAGAGTTTTCAAATATACGCACGGCATTGACTTTTATTAAACTGGCTGGAATATGAGATTATTACTCTGCATCAGCAAGTTTCTAATCTTAAATGACCCAAACCAGTTGAATCATTATTAGCGCCAAAAAAAAAGAAAAAAAAATCACGGCTGATACGTTCGAACCACACTTCCAATGTAGGAAATCCTTGTTTCAAGATATAAGTCGTCTCTGCATCTGGCAAGTATGAGGCGGTTTCTGAAATTTACCTTAAAAGCATCAGAGCCATACTTTTTTTTAATCATTTATGTAGAACCAAGCAATGGTGCCAGGTAATTTCTCTCTGCCTGGTTGACTGCTGATGACCATTTGTCAGATTGAGATGATTTATTTTCCACTTGATGGAAATATTTGATCAGATCTTTCTTATTTGACAAAGAAAGAAATGGAGGTGGAGATAGCATCGCAGAGCCAAGGACCCGAGCCAGGGAGCTGGGACATTTAACACTAATTGGGATCTTTTCCTGCAAATATATACACACACGCACACACACACACAGCTGTCAAAACAAGGGAAAGAACAGAGGTACTCCTGCACACAACATTTTAGAGGGGAAAATTAACATCTGTGGCCTTTGTGCCTGGTTTGTGTGTAACTTTTTATTGCTCATCTTGTGGGGATATGAGTATGTTTACAAAGTTAAATTGTGAGGAAACCAGCCTCCTTTGGGGACAAACTGCAAGAACCAAAAACCCCGAGTCATTTAAATTTGAGGGTTAAAAGTTGACGTGGAGAAAGTGTTCGGTTATGCTTCCAAACGTCTTCCGAGGAGCAAATGTGAATTATTTTTAAAGTTTTCGGGGAGGACGGAAACTAACGCGTGCGTTCGTATAAGGTTACCCAGAGCCGTCGAGCTACACATCCTCTCACGCACAGACGCCGAAGGGAACATAATTAAGTTGCATCCTGCGGGTCTGCGTTTAATTTCGTCTAAAATACTTTGGTCTGAAATGGCAGGCCGAGCCACCGGGACTCATGTCTGCAGTCTGTATTATTTTGGTGAAAAGGACCATCTTGAATATTCCTCCCAGGCCAGAACAGACACGTGTCTCAACAGCTGCCTCTACTTTCTGTAATAACCCAGCAGTCCAACAGCAGTAACAGCTGGACACAGATTGACACTATGCAGTGCAAAGCCCAGCAATCCCCATTTTTAGAAAAAAAAAAAAAAAAAAAAAAAATTCCATTTGACTCCTGCTTTAAAATCGAAGTTCCTTTAACAACTTTCCCTCTAATTTGTTTTCAGCATTTCCCTTCCTTTGACCTATTTTGCAGCTCTGTTTCGAATTGAAGGGCTTTTTAAAATGGGAGGGGAGAGAGTAACAGCTGAAGCCCAGAGCTAAGAGTCAAGGAAGATGCTGCCTAAAGATGTAATCCTGAGGATTTTGGTAGCTCAGATGAAAACAAGGTGCTTTACTAGCGGCATGTAGTCTACAAACAAATACTTTATGAAATACGTCTAGCTTAGTGAGATTGGGAGTGCCTGTGGTCACCAACTTTCAGGTCTTGCAACAGACTGGATTAAAGCCTGGATTAATCACTGGATTAAAGCCTGGACTTTGACTGGGACACATGAATCTTTGATGTGAACCACTACGCCGCCGCCACGTTTCACTCCGGGGATTTTCTCCTCAGGGTTAGGTGTCACGTTATGCCTTTGTTCTCTCCGAGTAAAATTCGAAATTAGTTTAATTTTGGTTTCATCTGACCAGAGCACCAAACACGGCGAAGCAGCTTTCGCCTTCTACAAACCACAAATCTGGAACAAAACTTCCGGAAAATTGTAAAAACAGCCGAAACACTGACTTCCTTTGAATCTAGACTACAACCACACCTGGTTAGAGTTGCTTTAGAAACATCATAAATAAAAGCTGACCAACATTTTGATGCGAAATGTCGACACTTTGCAAAATGCCCTGCTTCAGTTGTTGACTGTGTATTCTACGATTTTGTATTTTTGTGTTTTGAACTGCCTCGCTGCTTTTTGCACAGATTGATTGATTCCATTCAGGGCGACAGGTTTACATGCACGCCGACTGACGAAGGGGCAGAGCTCCAAACACTTTTATCAGAGATGAAAGCTGAAATGTCACGCTGGGAATTAATTTGTTGGTTTCTGTGCAGGCCATATTTGTAAAGTGCATGACCGATAGTTGTGTAGTCAGCAGATTCTCCGGAGTTACCACGGGCCTCTCGGCTGCCTCTCTGACTAATCCTCCCCTCATATGGCCTGCTTAGGTGACTTTGTCCTGCTTCATCTTGCAGTTGTGCCCTTTTCCTCTTACAGACGACGGATTTAACAAATCTGTGCGAGACGTTCAGAGCTTGAGATGCATTTTGCAACCTGAATGGTTTTTATTTATCCACAACTTTCTCCCCGACCTGTCTGCCGTGCTCACTTATCGCCGTTTGTTCACCAATGTTGCATTTCTCTGGATTTAAACTGAATAAATTACTTAAGCAAATGTCACAGAGCTGATTTAAATATAAATTTTTACTAAAGCTTAGCAGATATTAGTATCCGTGTGGTCAGGCGTGATGCTGCTGAATGCTCCAAATCAAATATTTACCTTGCTCATAAAACATTCTGAACTACTTGTTCCGTTTTTTTTTTTTCTCGCTGTAATGAGTTTACATTTGACCTTAGGCACACACACTTCTTAACTTACCAGCTTATATAGGTTAGAGGATAAAATGCGCCATATTTTAAATCCTGTCTGACATTCCTGGAAGCATTAGGAAAAAAACAAGTTGCTCTTATCGCAAGTTATCAACTACATAATTGCGGTAAATTGATATTAATTAAGCCATAAGCCGGTTGTAACTTCTGGGTCGGCTTGCGCGGGTCCAGACAGGTTTATGAGGGTCATGTGAGCTGTAACTCGGACCTTTGCTCATCTGCGAGAGCGGACTGTACATCTTGTTTTATTAGCAGCCTGTCACTGGGTTTCTTGGTTTTGACTCTGTCGCCACTGTGTGAGGACTTCCTTAAACACCAACACCGAGGCAGTAAAGTAAAAGCTCCAGTGGCAACGCAAGCTGTTTTATTTTCTCTGACGCAATGACATATATTGACGTTTTGGACTTTGATGTATGGATGAACTCCACTTCAGCTGATTACTCTCGGTTGCTACGGCACCCATCGCTGCCCGTCAAGGAAACCAGCTGACGTAAACAACAACTCCCAGAGGAGAGTGATGGAAGTTTAAAGGTCTGAACGGCTGGAGTTATGGCTTCTTCTAAAGTTTTCAAGGGATTTCGACTTTTAATTAGCTTGATGGCTAAATCAGAAATTGATAATGTGTGATCAATGTGACAGAATAATAACTGAATAGTAGTATAAAATTAAGAATAAATTCAATCATATGAATTAAATGTGTTGGAGCAGGGACATATAAACAAGCAGGACATCAGTCTCGGGGAATTGGAGTACGACACAACTGGGATTAAATATCATCAGATCTTTCAAACCTAAGCCTAAGACTGTCCGATGGCATAAAAAGAGAAAAAAGTGGATTTTCTGTACAAAAATCCCCCTTCTAATTGTAAAATATTGAATATATATGTGTCTATTTGTTGGAAACTCAGAAAAAGGGTGGAGTGTGAACTGTCCTTTCTCAAAGATCTGTCCATGCAGCTGTTTGAGAGGAAAGATTTTTTTGAAACAACAAAAACAGATCTGTGGGAAATTATTACAATTTCGGCATGAGGGCACAAAAACAACTCATGCTCTAGCTATAATAAATATTTTCAACACCCAGACCATTGATGAGACTATTATTATTATTATTATTTTATTGAGCAAAACACTTTTCAGGTTCTAATGGGGATGTAAATCTTTCTCATGATCATTTCGCCCTGGTTCTGGACACTTTTCTACAACAACTTTATTGGTGGCCACTGTGTTATGCACCGCTGGCCAAGTTTAGCATGTTACATGTAAAGCAAACCATCTCCTGTAACTTCCTAAAGTTTTCTCAGCTGCTGTGGGCTCAGATTTTTCCTCAGCCTTTTACAGAATCAGAAAACTTAATTTAATCATCGTGTTTACTGATCCAGACATGAAATAAATCCCAATGGCTCAGGAGAAAAATATACAGAATCCCCCACCATCACATACACAGTCTTATCATCAACAAGATTTGTTGACCCTTAGTGTAAAGGGTCAACAAAGATCATGAGCTATCCTGATGACTGAAGGGATAAAAGTATTGAAAACTAATTAGTTTGACGTTAGAAGGCATACAGAGAAATTGCTCCTCCACGTCATGTTTCCATCTACTGGTGACGCCTATAGCTCTTTGGACTGCATGTCCCTTCCAGAGAAAGGCCAGATCATTCAAATGGACATGTATGATCTTTGAGCAGATTTTTTACAATCCATGAGAAGACAGTTTTCATCTTTAATTGACAGTGAAACTAAAACAATAAAAGGTAAGACACTCTCAATAAAGGAAAGATTTTAAAAAAATACATGAAATATTTATTTTTTAAAAACCTAAAAGGGTTTAGTCTTGACAGCAGGTAGATTATTTTTGTCCACAGAATTACACGGACGTTCAGCGGACAGTAACCAAAGACCGTGTGACCTCTTGACTGAATCATGGTGGGCCACAGCGGCCCACCATGATTATTTACATACGATACACAAAGGCACACGGAATACCCCAGGATATATGCGCATGTGTTGCGTTTCAAAAGTTAAAATAAATTGAAGCACAACAGCAAAGAAGAGAGTAGATACATATTAAAAAGAAAATCTGATGCACTCTTTCACTACTCAGATATTTTCATCTGGTCCCAGACGACAATTATCATCATGAAGTAAAAGTGGATGTCAAAGAAACTCTGCTGCAGATTTCTTTCCGGCGTCTGATGAAATATATTGCACACACAAATAAACAGTGACGCCCATAATAAAACCACATAGAATAAGACCATGCAAAATAAACAAAGAGCTCCTGATCAAAGTGGCTCCTAAAAACATAAAAAAACGGACAGAATTTCACTTGTGTTTTTTTTTTATCTAGTTATCTACTAACGACAAATCATCCATTTCAGCAAAGCAGTGATTCTCTAGTATTACATGACAACTGTAAGTGCCGACATCTGCAAACTGGAACTTTGTGGCAAGCTAAAATAACACGACGTTAGGCACCAACCCACTCAGAGCACTATTTGAAAACAAATAATGCCCTCTCACACACACCGACACACAGCTTGTGCACAAAACTACAGATTAATGCACAGCTTTGTGCACTAAACAGCTCTGGAGACTAATATTATTATGCATGTTTTAAGTGTCTCTATAAACTTTTTATCGCTTTTAAGTTGTATTAATGCTAACTGTTTACAACAACAGATTTTTTTCATGGCCATGAAATATGTAATGACCCAGCTGAAATGTGAAGGAAGCTACACTATAAAGCGTACTGGAAACTGAGTGAGCTGCATGTGGAGAGTAAGGCTCCGTCATTTTTCATATTCGTCTTGCTCCAACTTTTAATTGCACATTATTTGGAAACGTGGCCAACATGAACTGAAGGGATTTGTTCACTTTCCTCCGCCACTAAACTACAACCATGGCAGTCTACAATACTGAAACAGTGCAAAATAAACAACAAAAAAAAAACAGCATCATCCTTCACAACTGCTGTTTCTGTTGGGCCTGGATGAAATGCATCCTGGGAAACTGAGCTGAAGGGAGACGAGAATCCAGCAGAAACGCACAGGAAGGCAACCACCAGTCTAGTACGACGTATTACTGTCTAAAAAGTGAACCAGAATGAAATAGCAGCAAGAGCATCATGTCATGAAATTTGTTTGAAAAAAAAAAAAATGAAAAAACGCACACAGGTCAACAAACTCAAAAACAATCACCAAACAAACCCATCTAGTATCAAGACACTGACCGGTCTGGTAGTACAGTAATTCAGAGATATAAACTCCTACCAGATAAGCTCAGACGAGGTGGTTTCCCCGACGCTCGTCATGATGGGCGAAGGCAGTGGAAACATGCCTTTAAGAGCTGCGGTGAAACTGCCTCCTCATCGTGTCTCTGCCCTGCAAAAGAGATGACAAAAGAAAAAATAAAAATCCCCCATTAGACAATAATCTGAACAAAAACGGGAAACCTGGAAACATCCATTGTTCAAACGAACTTTCTGCTGTAATCTGGAGGCAAATTGATTTTAGAAATAGTAAAAACTACTCTCAGATGAGTGAAATAGTCTGGCTTTAGTTTTGTTAATTGAATCAAAAGCACTTATAAACAGTGTCATAACATTTATAGTCGGGTGTTCATTTTAGACTTTTATGAAATTAGATGTGCTGTGTTTAACTTTGCTCTGTTTTTGTTTTTCCCCTTTTATAAATACAGTCTAAATATGATTGTTGAAATTGAACATTTGAGAAATCTCAAGATATTTTTCCATCAAAGCATTTCTAAAAAAAAAGAAAAAAGAAAAAAAGATTAAATCTCAGCCAAAACGTTTGTAATCGTTCTGCCATTGATATCACACTCCTTTCAGCTGACTCACGAAAGTATTAATAGTGCAAAGCGTCTGATGAAGAATGCACACACAGCGGCTCTTTTGAGAAATCCCCATTTCTATTCAGAATGAACGAGGCTCCTCTCCTTACAATATCGAAGGAACGCCTGAGAACGTTGCTCAGGAGTTGCTCGTTAGCGTAAATAACGTAGCATTGGTGCCTCTTTCTTTTTTTTTTCTCAACAAATACCAACATGCCCTCATCTCAGGGATCTAACATGTCTCACATGTTAACCACCGAAAGACTCTGGATGACTACACTGTGTTTCATAATGCTTGAAAAGTGATTATTCTAAAGGAACAATAACTTACGCAGTATGTGTCGTGTTTGGACGAAAAAGAAAAAAAAAACGTTTTTTCTGCTCTTCAATAAAAGAGCAGAAAAGAAGACAAAGAAGACAAGCCTGAAGGTCTGAAGCAAAAAAAAAAAAAAAAAAAAAAAAACATTTAGGATTTACATATCAAATTAATATGAAAATTAGGTTGGAGAAGACACATTAGCAAAAAAGTGAAAGTTTTTTATTAACGATATAACAGAACTTTCACTCACCATTTAGAAAAGCAACCACACACACACACACACACACACGCGCACTTGTTTTTTTATCTTTACCTAACATTTTCAGGGGTTTTTTTCTGTTGTTGTTTGTTTGTTTTCAGGTCTCAGATTATCACTCATAATTTACACGTGTCTGAGTTTTGTTTAACAGATAAGTCAGCGCCTGAAAAGTCGACCCACGCACTTAACGGACGGATGCCTTATTTTGTGGGCTGAGCTCTGACTAGAAACGAAGCCCGTTTCTGTGTGACAAAAAAAAAGAAAAAAAAGATAGAGGGGAAAAAAAAAAGGCTTGCACTGGGTGTTCAACCTGACTTCAATTCACACATTTTAATCATCACATCCCAGGCTACTTTTAGAGTGGATTTTAAGCCAAGTTGATTTGTCCACCTTTATTTTTTAATCAACATTAATAAGATGATAAATAGATACATAACGTAACATTCTTGTAGATTTCTAAATACTGAAAAATCACAATGAAGTTTATCTGTTGAAGATATCTCTTTTTTTTTTTTCAAAATTAATAACCACGACTCTGTGCATGTTTCTTTTCCCCAAAACAGTTCTCAAAAATATGCAATTGCTCAAAAATATAATTTCTACAACTCTCTTCTGGTTTGTACTTCCTCTCCTCATCTCACATTGACTTGAAAGTCGTCACACATTAGCTTTGTCTTGAGATTTTTACACATCTAAAGGAGCATCTCGCACTTTAACAATCTAGACCATAACAGTACAAAACCCAAAGTGCTTGTGGGTGATTCTATAATTGGAGATACATTTGGCACTTCAAGAAATGACAAAAAAAAACTTTTCATTTCTTAAAAATTTTCTTAGGTAGTCTATTGAAAAGGTATTAAACTTTAAAAAAATCTGTAATTGCCAAACATTAGCTACATATTTTATAATTTTTTCTCAGAAAAAACGTATATTTTGCGGTATGTTATGTCAACTCTGTTACGGACAATATAGACAGTGAGTGAAAAAAACAATAAATTCTAGCAGACTAAAATATTTTTATTCCATTACACCAAGTGTCCTACTACCCAAATACTTTAAATGGAGATGTTTTACTTAAAAATACATTTTAAACAATCAAAAGATACTCAACTTTTCACAGAGTTGTTCGCATAGGGTCAAACGTTTTTCATTAAAACTCATTGAAAACCATCATTCTTTTAGAAATAAAATTGGTCAGTAATACTAAATCACAGCAGAAGTCAACCAACAATGTATATGGTGCTCTAGACAACAGTTTTCCTTTTTTTTTTTGGTGAAAGTATGTCATAAACATGTCAACTCTGTTACCTAACAGAGTTGGTGTTAGTAACAGAATTGACAGGACCATAATAATTTAGAACTGAAAACTCTGTTACTGTCAACTCTGTTACCCTATTTGGTAACAGAGTTGACAGTAACAGAATTGACAATTTCAAACATTTTTATTAAAAACTCCACTTGTGAGTAGAAATTGTGAAAAAACATGACACCACTGAGATAATGGTTTAAAAACCATTAAAAAAACTTGTCTCTGATCAAAAATCTGTTGTATTTTTCTCATGATTCTTTGGTAACAAGATTGACGTTGAAAACGATAACACCTGGTGATTGTGATTTTTAAACTAAAATATTTCCCAGAGAATGGCACATAGACCTCTGTGTGTTTCAGGTCTTATCAGTAAAAGTAAATGACTTAATTTTATGCAGTTTATATAGCCGTAGAAGGCAATTTCCCAGATTTACAGGGACAAAACCATATGGTAACAGAGTTGACAAAAAATTCTCGGACACATATTTTTTCAAAAATAAGGGTATTTTGAGTTAATTTAATGTGATGTTGTTATTAAATTGACCTTTTAGGCAGTTTAAAAAAAGACAGAAAAAACAAATTCACCAAAGAAAAATAATAAAACATAGGTTTTTGCATCATTTTTCAGGTTAATAAAAAAGACAGTACCCAACTCGGACGACAAGAAATCTTGGTTTTTCAGCTATATAAAACAATTTTAAATGTATTTACTTAAATGTTTTTACTTGTTAAATATTATGATCCATTAAAATGAGTAATAAATTACGAAAACATTTAAAAATTGAAATATTTTAATATACCAGACCAAAAATAATGACTCTGGACATCAAATGTATCTGCAATTATAGAATGACCCTTGTACTGTATCTGCACCAGAAACTTTACAACTTAGACAACTTTACTGTGTTCCCTGGCAGTGGGGGGAAACATTCAGTGCTTGTCTTTTTAATCTAAGTTGAAGGACTCTAAATGATTGTGAAATGCAAAATAAAAAATGAAACTAATGCTCAGATGACTAATCTGTCAGGAGTTGACACAAACAATGCACCGTAAATTCAAACAGATATTAAATGTGGAGCACATTGCATTTTTCCTACAACCAATATTAAGAAATCACAAGCTTTAATGACAAAATTGTAAACATTTCCTTTACTCCAAATTAAAAATCCAACCCTTTCGATTTCAAATGGACGCTACAAAGTAATGCCGCAGCAGTCTATCCCATGTCCAGAGTAATAAAACAATATGGTTGTATTTACTTTTATTGGGAACCTGTTCTCAGGTGTGAATTAAGTGTTAATACTGAACATTTTCTGTCCACCTTGGACCGTCTGTCTTATAGGATTCCTAATAACTCATTAAATTGTCTTGAAAATGTCACGGCTTGGAAAGCACAACATTTTTTTAAGCTTCAACGAATGCAAAACAGAGATTATTATATTCTGACCTAAAAGTACCTGAAGTAACTTGCTTATTGATTTAGCTTTATTTTCCTCGGGTCATTCATCAAACATCACGTATCAAATTTGGGTGGTAATGATTGACAGACACGGGTTAAAAGTTTTTGTCAAACAGATCAGATCTGTTTAGCAAAAAAAAAAAAAAAAAGATTTCTTCCACTTACGGCAAATAGAAAAACTTCAGTCAGTTTTGTTGAGGCATGACTTGGAGAGAACAATACACGCCTTCATCTCAGCCTGTCTCGACTACTGCTATGAACTTCAGCCGGTGTCAGTCATGCATCCCTTTCCCGTCGTCAGCCGGATCAAATCGCTGCTGTCGTCTCTTAACTGATGCACACAGATGCTTGTAGCCGTCGCAAAAAAACAGGCGGAAACATTTCCTATTGTGGCTCACGAGCATTTGAATGCTCTCTCTTTTTTTAAAAAAAAATAAAATAAAATAAAAGCATATTTTTTCAATAATATTTGACTTGTGTGAGTTGACATGAGTCTCTGTCCTACTGCATGAGTGTTTTGATGTCTGTTTTATTTCTTGCTTTTATCTCTTACTCATCCTATTTTTCTATGATGCTTTGGGAAAACTTGCTGGTTTTTAATTTTGCTTTTCATGTATATCGAATGCCGACCTGTCAGAACTGTTCAGTCGACTCCTCACATCCATGATTCATGGATTTGAACATTTTTTTTAATCATTAGACAGGAGTAAACAAAACCAGAGACCCTGCAGAGAAAAAAGAAAAACTAAAAAAGATGCAACATCTTTGTTTTAAGGATTAGATATTGTCTATCAATATGTTTGTACATTAAAATGTATTGTTTTGCATTGTTATTCCTCTTATAATAACCAATTATGATCTAAAATAAGCATAATGTAAGATTACTGTAGTAAAAAAAAAACAAGCCTTAAGCTAAGATATCATTTCTTACAACCATAGAGAAAAGAAGAGACAAATTTACACCGTCTGAATTACTAAATTGTGTAGATTTGTGTGTTTTAACCTGAAAGTCCATAAAACATACAAAATTTAACCTGTCAAAAGTTGCATCTGATCACCAGACCTCAATGTTATTTTTACATAGTGTGTGATGCATCAGACTGATGGTAATCTGCTGATCTTCAGGTTTGATCACTGACCTTTCAACAAGCAAATTATTGGAAGTATGACAAAAGAGCTTCTGCCTCGCAAGACCTGTTTTTGTACATAATTCTCAGGTGATTCAGTAAAATCTTCCTCAAAGTCATCAGCACAGAACAGCTCGCAGTCTCGTGAGGAAGCTTCTGTTTGGTCGATAAGTTTTGTCATTTCTTCTTTTCATTCCACTAAGATAAACAGAAAAACAGCTTAAATAGCCAAAGCAAACAAAAGGCCCAGGATAAAACCTTCATTGATTTACCATAAAGACGAGGTGTAGAGAAAAACATCCCCCCTGCTTGTGGTGCATGATGCAAATTAGGCCTACGCACAAATTTTCATCAGATGAAAACGTCACGTCCTCATACTTTTTGTTTATGTAACAAAATGTATTATACCACCGTAAAACTGTGACTTAATTTGTTCTAACCTACAACATGGTAAGATGACTGCAGATGGATTACAGTCTGCCCTGGTGAAACATCTGCTTTAAACGTGGTTCATCAGTCAGGCCATGAGTGCTGTGGTCTTCAGCAAAGGAAGTGGGTAGTGGATCTTAAGAAGCAATCATACAAATATCGTTAAACGTATTTTCCTGCAGCGATGCAAATATCGCTGCATCCCCTGTTTTACTTCAGATGAAGCCACAACTCAAATGAATTTCTTACAATTTAAATCTAATATGTTGCACATTTCTTTTAAACAGAGCATTTAATAATGGTATGGTGTTACTTTTCTTATGTTGTAAATTTGCCCTTAGTGTAAAGCCTCGTTTCTATTGTTCTGTTTTTTTTGTTAGTTTGAACCTGCATGCTTCTAGTTTTCTGCTGCTACCTCTGAATTTCCCCACTGTGGGTCAATAAATTTCTATTCTGTTCTATTCTGCGCTTCTTCTGTGTTTATATGATTCATAAATAAAAAGGGGGAAAAGCTTAAATTTTCCAGCTCCAGCTTCAGCAAACGACCAATTTATATAATCAGGGAAGACGCCCCCTGTTGGTGACTGAGCAGAATGTAATAATGTGGAGCTAGCAGCTCAGAAATAAAGGAGACTGGGGAACATAAGTATGCAACACTTCCTTAAATGAAGTCCAGTCAGGTGTTTTACGTTGTAGGAAAAAGCAAATTAAAATATGACTCAAACTATTTTACTTAAGAACGGAGCATTCTGGTTTTGTTAAACACACAAGATTACCTTTTTGAAGTTAATAACATGTCTATTTTTCCACTGAAGTAGAGGAAAAAAGCATATAGTACTTCTTTCCACCTCCTCTGACTTTTAAAACTGCTTAAATTATTTGACTCCAGAGTTTGTGATTTGCTTCCAAATGCTAAATTTCTATTGATAGTAAATCTCCTCCGGTTCTCTCTCCGAGCTGAAGTCAGGGAAAAGGTTGTGACTTTGTGAACGTCGCTCTGGGCTACTACGCCGTGTCCTTCATCCAACATTTATCTATGTAGTGCAAGTGATATCATCTGTTTCTACTTTAACGGCACATCACTGCAAAAAGCTTGCAATATCTAATGTACATGGGAAGGAAAACTCTGAGATTCGGTGATCTGGTACCTAAATCCAAGTTTAACAACAAACAAACCCTGATTATGTGGTCCAGACTGAACTCAAATTTTACATTTTAAAGTTAATCCCTGCTGTGTAGAACTGGACTAAAATATCAACCATGCTAAAAAAATTAATTTTATTAGCATGGTTGACCCTTACGTTACCTTTCGGTAACGTAAGGGTCTTTAGGAATCAGGGTTAAAAGAAATAGTGAGTTAAACATTAAGTTAAAACTAGCAAAGTTGCAGCAGATCCCGTATGAAACAGTCTGTTGGCCAAATGAACCCGAGTTGGGGGTGTTGAGTCATTATGAATCCCATCACTTCTTACAAAAAACATATCTAACATATTATGATGAACACCTCACATCACCTGATAAGAACAGGGGCGGAGGTTCAACTCAACCTTGGTGTGTTGAGTTTCCATCTGTGTGATCTAGACAGATGGAAAAAAATAATAATAATCTATTTAAAAATACGCCAAAATCACTAAACAATGATGTAGGAGGTCAGAAAGACGATTACGTCAATGTATTTCTACCAGAGTTGGTTATACAAACTGCAGGATCCTCTAGTGTTCTTGGTTGTTTGAACAATGCTTCCCAAGTCTTACGGAGTCTTTTTGACAAAAATAAAAAAGAAAAGAGAAGAAACACAGGAAAACGCATGAGCCACAGAGCTGGACAGAGACATCTGGAAACGTCATTTAAGTTTGAAGGCAATTATGATGCTGCTGGTCTCCTAGTAACCATCATTTTCCCAGATATTTTGATCTTTCCCAGAACATGCATGTCTGCTCCCTCACCTTGTCACCAATGTCAGCAGGGCTCTGGCCTTGTATGATTCTCTTGGACCACCATCAGGATGAAGCTACAGCACTAGAGGATCTCAACGCTGTTACCTTGGTAACATGCCTGTGCTGCGTTGTTTTCATGACCTTCATACGAAGAGTTTTCTTCCTAAATAGTCTGAAAGGGTGCCGATAAAGGGGTTTTCCACATCCTGGTGAACCTTTTTTTTTTCTCCTTTTTTTATGCGCGACATTCTACTCAATCAAAAGTAAACATCAAAGCGCGGGTTATTCGGGGATATCAACTGAAACTGCAACGCTATAAAATCTGTATGAGTCACTAAGTCTGCTAGCACATCCTCCTCCTAAGTCAACATGATCCCGGCGCTTTTGAGCAGCGGCCTGATATGTGCACAGCACAGTCAACCTGGAGCTTAAAAAAGTATTTCCTTCAGCCTGCAATCAATCACCACATTCAAGGTGCAATTTGGAGGTGTGCGCCCTTTTTCTCCATCTGAGAGCTACGGCCACCCAGAATCACAGATTCTTATCTGGAAATAGCCTCTTGGACGGTAGATAAGTTACTGGCATGTGGATTGGTCATCAGCAGCTGCTGACAAAAACAAAGTAAGAAAATGATGTAATGCCTTAGGCTGAAACCAGGGCAATGACCTAACTAAAGCGTTGCCAAGACAATAAAGGCATGATGAAGTCGTACTGTGTAACCAGATGAGGAGACTGAATGATCCTACATCAAATTTTCAAGCATGCCAAGGCGGTGGCCACATCAGCTACTTAATGGTGACGCTGGCTCAGGCGCAGGAGTTCTTGCTGTAATCGGCAGTTTGCTGAACCGAGCCCCCGCCCCATCTGTGTCCATCGTTGTGTCTTTGGGAAAGACATCTGGTGGTCAGACTCCACCCAAGACAGCTGTGGCTACAGTGTAGCTCACCACCATGTGAGTGTGCGCGAATGGTTGCTTTGGGATGCCGTTATCACATATACATCACCACCGCCTCCGCAGTGCAACCCCATTGTCTCGCCATTGACCCCCAACATGCTGCCATTATGACAACAAACAGTGTCACTGTGGACACTTTTGCCTAAACTCAAATCAGTCAGGATGCTATTGTTATCACTCCATATTGTGCATGATAGGAAACCTACTCTGTCCTTCAGAGAGTCAGGATTATGGCTGGTTTGCCAATGGATGTTCAAACTGCACGTTTTCCCGTCAGGTCACATTGAAGCTACTCTCGTGATCATCTCTGCCTGAAAATGTCACCCTGCAAAGTCATAAGATTACTATGATACACCTGTATGTGAGATGCACAGCAACAGCAGCAAAGGGTGGAGAGGACACATCCTTTTCGACGGTAAACGAACTCTTGCTGGTGAGAAGAAGCCTCCTGTAAAAATAGCTGGTTGGCTGGTAAACAAACCGGCCTCAAAAAGGAAGTGAGAGGTTTAATATCAGTGAGAGGCTGAGGCAGCAGAGCACAGGGAAAATCCAGAATCGATATGTTTCAGTTCTCAGTGTGGCCGACTGCAGCATATTTACATTTTACTGAGGTTTGTATACAGTTCACCACATATGTCTACAACAACAGACAATATAAGACTTACAATAACAATGAGTGAAGCTGAAAGTATGGCCAATATTCACTGCAAATAAAGCAATGAATCCAGTCAGTGCAAACAGCTTTGATATGAAGGTGATATTGTTGACATAGCCCGATTCATTTTTTTGTTTATTGTTTTTCTTTTGTTTGTTTTCTTTTTTGGTTGATTGACTTGAACTCCACCTTTACCAGAGTTGGTCAAATATTTTAAAGGTTCGAAAGGAATCGAGTCAGAAGCAGAAAACATTTCTCTTACAAAAGTTCTGCTGATTCAACCCCCTTCCATCTCTCTGTGTGTGTGTGTGCGCGTGTGTGTGTGTTTTACAACATCATCCAACTTCTCCTTTTTTTTTTCTTTTTCCCCATCATATTGGCATCTGCGCTTTCGCAAGTGAAGGTAAAAACACGCGGCTCGGAGGCAGAACGGATGTTCTTGGAGTGACTGTTTCGACAGCCCACTCATGTTGCTCGTGCAAAAATTGGATTCTGCCCTGAGTGACTGTGAGAGTTGCAGAATGTTTCGTGTGCACCCTCCGGTTCTCGTGACCCGTTTCAGGGTGCCTGCGATTCCAGCAAAGTCGCTGTCGCCACCTGGAACAAGTGCAACGATGTCACTGCGTGTGGCCGCTCAGTGTGAGCCGGTGCGAGTTTTCCATTGCATAATAATCTACAGTAAAATACTGCAGATTTGCAAAATCATCGCATTTAAAGAAAAAACATATTTAGAAACAAACATTCATTTTACAAAAACAGGCTCGACGGTTGTTACTGCAGCTTGAATAACCAAATATTATATTAGCTGCAATATTTAACAGTTGTGTCAACTATTATTCAAAGTTAAGCAAAAATGTCTCCTTTTTACCAGTTTTGCTAAATTGGAGGCAGTTTAAGTTTCCAAGTCATGATTGTGTCTTTCATAATTGCAGATTTCTCCAGTTACATCTCTTATGAGAACATGCAACATCATTATTTCACAATAATGTTTATGCCGCTTCAGTGTGACATGAGAAAAAGTAATAAACGTAGGAATCAGAGCTTGTTGGCGTATGTGGTTTGGAAGGTACTTCATGTCAGGCAGGATACGGTAAGGCTTTAAGATGTCTTACTTAAACACCTTCACACCCACTATAAAGGAGAAAAAAAAACAACAACCTCAGAACGATCCGTGGCTTATTTTCTGATACACAGACTCTTGTGCTGCTGCAACAGACTTAACCGAACCCAAACAAAGTCATGAAATGATGGTGGTGCCGTGGAGACACGACAAAAAAAAAAAAAAAAAAAAAAAGAATTCCTCCACACAGGAGAGGAGCCCAGCAGAGCAACATCAATATCGCAGCGAACGCGAACCCTAAAATGCATCACATGAAACTACACAACTGAGAATGTCAAAATTACAGGGAGGAGGTGAAATCTAGAGATGAAAACATGACTGGTATCTGCATGCGTGAGTGTCATTTGAATTTTGGTTTCAGGAGGTTGAGCCCATCAAAAAAACGGACCAAATATGGTGCAGGAAGGGATTATTCACGCAGACATGACAGATACAGTAATAGTAATGAGATCATCTAAATAATTTCCACTGATAAGTTTCAAATCCAATGTGTGTCACACAGATGATGGTGTAATTAAAAACTGTGAGGGAGGAGAAAAAAAAACATGAAATAGAAAATAGTCGTCAGAAAGTGTTTGATGTATCAACACAGATATGAGTGGTTGTGTTTCCTGTCAGAAATGAAGTTGTTGAAAAACAGGAGATTTTTTTTTTATTTTTTTTTTACAAATAACAAAAATTAGGTGCACTAAGAAAATCTTCTGGGAAACTAAAAAGGTGACATTTTCTCCAGTCGGTGAAAGTCAAAATCAAAACGCTTTTTTTGTCGCCAAATGGTGTGGAAGCGGTTTCTGAAGAGAGAAGATTGAAGTTCAGCCTGGCTAGATTCAGTATCAGCAAGTTGTTTAAGGTGAAGCCAGTGGAAGCACAGAGAAGTATGAAGCTGTTTTAAAGGAAATTATATTTTCTGTGACACCTCAGACCATGTCTGTGGCTCATTCGGGCTGAAAGAGAAAACCAGATTTTGAGCAGATAACAGGAAGGCCGAAGAGCGTATGACAAACTTGCATTGTTTCGTCCTTTTGAGCTTTCCGTCTCTTTCGGCTATGGAACATGTCAAATCTAGAAACGTTTGCAGCCTTTCGGAAATCTCAGAGCTAAGATAAAGAAGACACTTCTCTGGAGAATACACAGAGTGTCATTTATAAGAACTAGCCATGCTAACTGCTAACAAACAATGCTGCAGGCTGTTTGAAATGTTAACTCCATACTCACCTTGCGATTTGTGAAATATTAAGCATAGACATGTAATTTCACAAATGTAATAAATGGAGACCTTGTGTCTAATTTTGTCACAATTGGTGAAGAAATAAGAACATTTTCAGGAGACGGTCGTACAAAAACAGAAAATGTCAAATCAGACACAAACGTCTGACTGGTGCGTCTCTATGATGACAAAAGTAAATAAATTAAATTAGTACTTCTGCAACTCATTTATATTATTTTTACCAATCCAAAATAAGTAGGACGCTACAACTGAGGAAGTAACATTGTTTTTAAAAAGAACCGAATATCTTCAAATGCTTTCTTAGGACACTAATCTTTTTCTCCAGTTATTGGCCTTCAGCTGTTGCCTTCATCAGTCAGTAAAGGGAAATGCTATTGTTCCAGCTGAGATTATTAAGTAAGTCAAAGTCAATATGCCCTATGAATCATATGTTCATTTAAAACATAAAAAGGTATAAAGAAAGACAAAAAGGTTTGGGGAGAAAAAGATAATAGCATCAACGCATAATAAAGCTGAGAGGTAATTATTAGTTTTATGAGTGATATGACTGAATATGAAACATATTTTTCTTTTTGTATTATTATTTTTTTTAAATCTAAACAGTTGTGTAACTCTCTTTGTTTGGGGTCCCGCAGACCTTGCTCTTGTTTACATGCAAGTCTGACCTTATCAAAACCCAATTTGTGCTGAGTTGTTAACTCCTCCCTTTGCCACAAACTGCACATTGTACAAAGGTGATAATATGGAAATAAAGAGCAGACTTCTAAAAAAAAAGCAAAAAAAAAAACACTCTGACATTTGATAACGTGTCAAGCATCACAGAATCAAAACAGATGTAGAAGCAGAAGAAGAACTAAGAGCAAGAACAACTAAAGTCAATTGCAAAAAAAAAATCAAGAGGAGAAAAATTTATGAGAAAAAGAAAGGGAGAGAGAGTAAAAAAAAACATGAACGGCACAGTGATGAGGCTAAAACAGGGCCCTTGTTATGGTTCCTGAAAAGTTGACGTCTTACAGATGCGAGGTTTCAGCTCGATTTCAAAACATCTGTGCTGAGTGAGCCTTTGCATGCATGTCTTCGCATGCAGTGACGCCGGTGATTAGCTTAAACAAAGCAAGAAATCTTGTCATGTGTCTCAAAACAGCGGATAAACAGTCTCTGATTTGAATGTGTAAATGTCAGGCGGGACAGATGATGAGCGGAGCGGAGAGGGAACAAACTCCTTCACACACCCATGTGCATGCAAATACATACTTACGCTGCTCAGAGCGCACACACACACGCACACGCACACGCACACACGCACACACACACACACACTTTTTGAAATTTTACTTTAAGTCCACAAACTAACTTTAAGACTTCATCTGCTATGATGTTTACACTAAAGGCCATCTGATACATACAAAGAAAACCGCTCTCTGCACACACTGCTCGGAAGAGCTACTCTGAACATAATCCTCAAATGTAAAATATACATTAAAAAAAACAGCAAAACCTACCCAAAACTTCAATATTTCAGGTTTGTATTTCTGCAAAGACCAAGTAACAGGTTTGTGAAGGCCCACTTCACACAAAAATTGCATGAACACACTAACAAAAGCATGCATGCACAGTCGTAGACTTCCAATACACCCACACTGCTACAGCTGCGCATGCTGTTTGAGCCCTGCAGATAGAAATATAAGATCCCACACGTGAGCAAACATGCATTTTCACAACTCGAATGTGAACAAATTCAGACCAAAAAGGAACACATGCATAAATACCAGCCGTATTTAGAAAATGCTACTTTAACGAGTCGCATTGTTTTTGTTATTTTTTTGTAGTCATTCAGTGCAATAAGCATAGGAAACAGCGACTAAACACACCTACTCTACAGAAAATGATTCACTCCTAAAGTCATACAAAAAAAATCAAGAAAATACTGAAATTATATAATTAAATATACAAAAACAATAGAACAAAACCGCAAATGATCTTAGAACACAGACAGTAGCCTAGACCACACAGCAATTATTAGCACATAAAAATATATAAAGACATAAATACACATGAAAGACTGTAGACAAGTGAATACTAATATTGAAATACACATATTACACATATTAGTAATTTGATTTCTGCAACACATATGTGAAACACACACACACCCACTCACACACAAAAAAAAACACATCCAAAAAGCTGTGCGTACTCAGCAGAGAAAAGTGTAAAAAAAATGCTGTGTGTGCAGGATGGAACACACACACACACACACGTAAAATGTCACAAATAAAAGCAAATGTTTACTCATCTCAAAAACAAGCCAGCAGTTGCATTATTAATGCAGATATTAATTACATATATGTAGACAGGCGTGTACAGACGCAGGCAGAAACACACACAGTTCTGTGGCTGGAATATTGTGAGATGCAAAAGCCACAACAAGCCGAGATGCTCGAGTACAAACAAACAAAAACAAATTAGTTTTCTTTTTTGTTTATGCTCTTGTACATAAATTTTAGAAATTTGAAAAAAAAAAAAGGGCAGATTCTAGTTACATGTGAAAGCACTGAGCTGTGCAAAGATGCAAGGAGACGGTTTAACAGCCGCCGATAGCAGCAAGCTGATGCCACCCACGGCCCCAACGATGCCTTTCTGAAACTAAGTGAACATGTTTATATTTACTTATTGTCTCATTTTAGGTCAGGGGGACCAAATGAACAGTGCGTGACATTTAATGCCTTTTCAGAAAAACCTTTCTGAGAGCCAGAAAAAAAAAAAAAAAAAAAAACACAGCAAGAAATAGGAGAAGGGGCTACAGACAGCAACAGGGAGCAGCAGATGCCTCAAAGGTTTCCAAATGTCACCAAACGTCTTCCAGTTCACTGCAGCTTGAAACTTATTTATCTAGGAATAAAATTTGGATCAATATTAAAGGCAGAATTTGACTCGCAGCAACGAATCAGTCGAAGGTGTGGAGATACAGAAGCAGCAGCCTGTGTTTGACACATAATTACCCAAAGACTTAAACTCCAGATGTGAACTAAATGATCCAGGCAGCAGTGAAGTTGCATTTTATTTTATTCCACACTCTTGCAGAAAGAGCAGGGCGAAAACTATCGAACGTGTTATTTTTGAAACTTTTGGTTTGTCATCAGGCTGAGAGGCATTTTCATTCAGGCATGTAAGGCTGGAGACGAGGTGCTGGAAAAGAAAAGAGAAGAAAAGAGAAGAGAAGAAAAAAGCCTGCATTCAGATAAAACGTCAAAAGAAAAGTAGTGACTCAAACTGTGTATTAGGATGACTGTGATCATTCAAAAATTTAACTCTTTGTAGCCAGCAGCAGGATTTTCAATTTGAACCACTTGAGAAGGTGAAACGCCACGAGAACATGACAATATTCAAGCCACTATCACTTCAGATTTATTTTCTTTTTTACTTTTCCTCTTCTCTGTTTTCTCTCTCTCTCTTTGTCTTGTTCTTTTTTTTTAAAGCCTGCATTTGTTGTTGCTGAAAAGGTTAAACGATTTTTTTTTTTTTTTTTTTTTCCAGTCGAAACTGAGTGGGTTGTCAGAGAACCGAACATTTCACAAGGCAAATTTCCCCTGGTGCTCTGGTAATATTATCACTCCAAAGCATCACGGTTTCAGAATGACTTATGGATTTATTTATAAGAAGAAAACAAGTCTGACACCAATTAAAACAAAAATACAGCCACATGCCACAGTTTATACATCAGTGTGACCAGCATAAATTAAATATCATGTCAGGTTTTTGGCAGTTTTGCAATTTCAAAGCCGATTCCTTTAACTGTTCTTGTTGTTTCTTTGTGTTTTTTTTATTTTTTATTTTTTTATTTGCAAAGTACAATTTAAATGCCGCCTCCGAAACACTTTAACAATAGTACAAACAGGCTCATGCCTCCCTATTTGAGATAAATGTCAATGCACAGCAACACCTCTATAAATGCACCTCAAAATAGAAATAATCGTTTGCAAACACTTAACATCCCTCCTACTACCGCCGAAAAACTTTATATGTCACCTTCAAAAGTTCATCGAACAAAGTAATTCTCGTTCTGATTCAGAGTTTCACTATTACTACAGAGTTTTATTTATCGAAAAACACAAACCCAACGCAAACAAACCGCACCTTTCGCACCGGGTCGGACTTCCATAATTACTTGGCATTATTTTTTTTACTCGAAAATCAATTGTTTGGTTTGGTCTGTCACACTCTGGCACCCGGAGAAACCTTCAGGGGCCTCCGACTAACAGGAGCTTTATAACAGAGAGAGAGAGAGAAAGAAAAAAAAAAAAAAAAAACAGAAAAGCTACCGACTACAATTTTTTAGCGTCAGCCGAAAGCAGAAAGCCAAAAGTCAAATCAGAACCAAGGTGGACAATTTTTCCCGAGACGGCAGAGACTGGGTTTGTCTCTGTGGGACGTAAGCAGCTGCCGCCGGGGAGGGGGGAACGACCGTCGAACCCGAGCCGATCTGCAGGGCGCACCTGAAAAACGTGACACCGTCCGACATGACTGTGTCACCTAAAAATACAAAGGGGGGAGACAGAGCGCCTTTACTCGGCGTCTTTTTTACTATCGCAATTAGTCAGAAAGCAAGAGAGAAAACGCAGAGGCTGGGGCTTTGATGCGATCAGGCGCGGCGTGTTTCAAAAAGTGAAAAGGAAGCCGAGAGGATGAGAGGCTGGAGGGTAGAGCGGCAGAAATCTACCTTTTCCTTTTCCTCTGCCGCGTATGTTTTCACGTTAAAAAAAAAGGAGAAGGAAGGTATTTAAAAAAAAGGAAGAACAAAAGAGTTGGATGGATTAAAACATGTGAGCTTCAGAGGAGAGTGAAGACATAAACAAATAGGGGAAGTTTGAAATTTAATAGGATGGTTTAAATGATCAAAAACAGACTTAAAAACAATCTAGTCGAAGTTTAAGATGTAAGCACAAATTAACTTTCATGTGTTTTTGCGCTGGTGATAATTTAAGATGGAAGTGAAAGGGTAAAATAATAGAGAGACTGTAAACAAAGCAAGCAGGAATTAGAAAAAAAAAGCGTCAGCACACCGAGCCGAATTTGTGACGCTTCTGGACACACGCAGCAAGAAAGAAAGAAAGAAAAAAAATGTTCCGTCATAAATCAAGCTTTAGACGCAAGAGTCATAGTTTACATTTCATGTTTAAGCACAGGTTTCTAAACGCCGGGCTCAGTCTGAATCATGTCACCTTTAATGCCTCGTCGATCAAAGCAAGCTTCTCTTTTTGATTCGGTTTCAGAGCAGGCGGAGAAAAAAGAAAGAAAAGATGTGCTTTTCTTTCCCTCCCTGTCGTGTTCCTCTGTGTGCTGTTTTTTTTTTGTCTCACCAGAATTGAGAGAAACGTGAAAGAAAAAAGTAAAAGAAAAAACAAACAAAAAAAGAGGTGTGTGAAAAAAAAAGAGAGAAGACTTAACAGAGAAAAGTGACACACAGAGAGACATGTTGGTTAGGCTGTGGTGCGTGTCGACCTGCCTCCGAGCTGACAGAGCAGGGATATGTGGGAGGCTGCACAGACGCACACTAAAAGTCCCTGGGAGAGCTGTGGCCTAAAAAGAAAAAAAAACAAAAAAAAAAAAAAAACGGCCGACTCCATTTTGAAGTGAGATGTGAAAATGACACCACCATCTGTTCGAAGTGTTGAAGTGGTGAGAGCAAGGCCTCACACACCTCTGCACAAGAAAAACTCTCTGTTTTTACCTCACATCACCTCTCCTGAGTATTAATCCCCGATGCTCAAAAACGTATCTAATAAACTGTGATTTATTTATTCATTTATTTATTTATGTTTTTTACAGATCTGCGCCGGGTGACCCCGGGGTGAGGTCTGGTATTATGGATTAAATCAAGTGGTTTGAACTTTACTCATCGTGACTAATAACGCAACCTGCCCGTCTGCAGCTGGCGTAAAACAAGGCGTAGATCGAGAGTTGAACTCGGAAAAACTATGTGGAGAAAGTGAATGAGTAACACTCTCATCCACCTCAAAAAGAAAGAAAAAAAAAACAAACACACGTTACAATCAAGGTGCTCGACACCAAGTCATGTGATCCATGTGATCTCTAACCAAAGGAGGTCTTGGATGATAAATATCTGTAAAGGGAAACTCACCGGCCCTTCTGCATAACACCAGACAGCTCTCAAAAATCAAGGGAAGCAAACTTCATATAATTCAAATACTGGCTGTGCTGAACAGAGCATCAGACGGCTTCAACCTTATTACGTTTCCTTATGTTACAACCACAAACCGCAACACTCTTTATTGGAATGCACCGATTTAAAAGCAGTGTATCGTTGTGAAGAAGAAATCGTTTATTTTTCAGATAAAAAAGAAAAGAAAAACAGCGTAGCATTTAGCCCCTTGGTACTCCGATGGCACAAAATAAAAACCCAGCTCAAACAAATTGCTTTGAAAAGTCACCAGACTGGTGAGAAAAAACAAACAAACAAAAAAAGCAGCAAACATGTGTGTAATTTTAGAAATAAGTATAAATCCAGCTGTACTTTGAAGTCGTCAGAAGTTTGTTAGGGAACAAACGGCGTCAAGGAGAAGAAAGAACGCAGCAGGAAGGTCAGGGACGAAGCTTAAAACAAGGCTCAACGTTTGAACATCTTAAGGAGCATCCATCGTCTGAAAATAAAGTGAGAACCAGACTCGGAGAAGCAGCCATGAGAGCCGTGCTAACTGTGGAGGAGCTGCACAGAGCTGCTGCTCAGGTGGGAGAATCTGCTAAGCCAAGCATTTAGAGCATGTCTGCTTCGTTAGTAACGGTCTGGAAGCAAGTGAACAAAATTGAACCCGAACAGCAGCTTTTGTCTTGTTTTAAAAGAACAAAACAGAAACAGATACAGTGTGGGAATAAAACGGCCTCACTAGGACTGACAATTCAGACAGGATGAGAAATTCATGCCGTCACTTCTTTCCAAAGTCTACTAAATTTTAAATCTTCATCTGCGACATTCAAAGCCATGTAGAATATCCTCCTATTGCTCTGAATATGTTGGTCTTTGGGTTGGTCAGCCGTGCAGATCAGCATCATGCTTCAATGCTTCAGGTCATTTTGACTAAGAACTTATTGTGTGGAACCTAAAGAGAGTGAAAAGGGCAGGTCATAATGGAGCCCGGATGTGATGTGCTGCTTTTGTTGCTGATGAGTCAGTATCACATGAAATTCTTAAATGTCATGTCGCAGGTATCCAGCTTAGTGTTACGCAACATTAATTAAAATGTGCACTTGCACAAGCGCGGCGGAGGAGAGGGAGAAGAAGAGGAGGTCAATTCATCACATCCAATGGGCGCTTCGGTTTTCTGGGGATTTTCAAAGGACATTAAACTCCCCGGCGAGCCGCGGCGAGCGCTCGTCCCAACTTACAGGAAACGGCCGACAACCTGTGCAGCCAACAGATCCACCTGCTGAAATCACAAGAGATTTCACACATGACTGAGCAGCAGACCGGCCGGCGTTCCCCGGCAACAGGCAACAATAGGGAGACAACAAGCAGAGGTGAGCTCAGCCATGTGACCGGCTCCATTAGCGATGGCTCCGTGTTACTTTCGGTTTGAGACACAAAGACAACAACAGGTATTCGTGACGCTCGCGTTGCTTCCTGGTTTGCTACAGCCGGAGTGTTCAAGGAGTTTGCAATCGGTCATATATTTGAGATGCGTAGTTCGGAGGAAGTGTTTCCCTCCTTAACGATCGACAGATTTTAATATCAGACAAAGATAAGGTGAGTAAATACAAAAAGAAGCTTTCAAATGATTTTTTTAAGTTAAAAAAACAAACAGCTATCAACACAACCAGGCCCTATGTGTAAAAGTAATTTGATAAATTATGAATTCCCTAATAAACTAAATGTTTATTAGGGAATAAACATTTAGTTTATCATAGGTCTGACATGGTATAAAACTGACCAAGCAGTTTATTTAGTTATTATTATTTATTTCATTTGTTTACAGTTTAAAATGAACATGTCCAATGTTGATAATAATAAAAGTTAAAAGGACTAGAAAAGCCAATCCTATAGTCTATACCTGATTTTTCTCTCACAAGTCAATTCAGTCCAACTTTAAGCATCAATCAACCACACTGACTTCCCCTGCACTTTTAAAAACACAAAACAAGCAATACAGAAAAAATATACATTATCTTTATAACAATACAACACTATAGAGTCAATATACTTCATTATACCTTGACAGCATGCTATGCTTTGTTTTGTTTTTTTTAAGAGTAAAAATTGATCTTTGGTTTCTTCATGAACAGAAACAAAGTTCCATTATTTTAGTTCTGACTTTATTATTATTATTATTATTATTATTATTATTATTATTATTATTATTATTATTATTATTATTATTATTGATCCTCTCAAATTATAAATGCAATCTCTTTATATATATATATATATATATATATATATATATATATATATATATATATTTTTTTTTTTTTTTTTTTTTTTTTTTTTTTTTATGTCATCATACTTAAAGTCCAACATGGAGATGTTCAGCAGTGTGAAGTCTGAATCTGCTTTGCTGCTCCCGGACCTGGACGACTTAACGGAACCGTTCTGCTCTAACATTTTAAAGTGACTGTCCGACCATCAGTTCATGACCTTCAGCTCAGGTGAACTCGGGTTATGCAGCAGGACAGTGATTCAGCAAAACCATAAACACTGCTCTGAGTGGCCTAGTAAAAGTCTGGACTTGAATCTGCTCAAACAGGCCAGTAATGCCACCTGGTAGTTATTGGAAATGCTTGACGCAACCAGCTGTTAGGGTTAAGGGTCAATTACTTTTTCAACTAGTTTCAGGTTGAACTGGCTGATTTTTGTTTTGTTTTACCTTATTAAATAAAAACATGACTTGAAATCTGCTTTTTATATTTATTTAAATAATTGTTGCCTGATATTAACATTAGCTCGATGCATTTAAGTGCCAAAGAAAAATCGGAAGGAAGCTGTACGGGGACCAACTTTCACGTCATTGTAAATCACAGTTTGTGTTTATGAAATTATATGACACAGCCACCTCTTAATTCATTATGATTCACAAATCTGTCATCTTAACAGAAGAGTTTTCCACCAACATGTCTTCCTTGACGTAAGGTAGTCAAACAAAAAATTGATGTGAGCATCTGTTAATATTGAAAATACAGAGAAGAAAACGTTATGAATCATTTCGGCTCAGATCAGAATACGGTCAGGCCACTCAGACATTAAATGACTGGAAAGGGAACCGCAACCCAAGGCCCAATGTGTGGTTTCCATCAGATAGCATGTAGTGAACAGCTTTGTCTTCCAATGAAAGGACAGGAAGTCATTTTGAAAGACAGGAAGGCTGCGCTCACGTGTCATTCAGTGAAATCACGAAAGCAACCACAGGCCGAGAGGATATCTTGGAGAAATAATCATAAAATAACAAGCCTGCTGTAAGTGTGAGTCGTGAAAACACTGTCATCTTTGTGGAAAACCTTTTTTGTTTGTGTGTGTGTGTGTGTGTTTAATCAGAGATCTATATCGGACGTAGAGCCGGTTGCAAAAGACGCGACCCGCGTTGAAGCGACTGAAATCTATTCCTGGGTTACATTGAAATGCGGCAAATTAAAATGATCCGAAAGAAAACAAAACTGCCAACTGTTTCCAAGCTCGGAGTTTACAGAGGAGCGTCCCACACACTCCCACTTTCTTCACTGTATGCAAAGTCTAAAGGATCCCGAAATGATTGAGCCTGCAGCCTAGAAAAGCCCTCTGTTTGCACCCAGCTGTGAGGAACTCATTTACAAAAGGAGCCGATTCAAACAAATGTTGGGATAATGAAACTTTTCTTTCCATATTCATACAAACAGGGCATCAACTTTCTGCCAACTCCAGAGCAATTGTTAATTACATATACAAATACTTACTTAATTACGTAAAGCGCAGAATTGATTTTTTTATTTTTATTTTTGTGGGGGGGAACAAAATATCAATATCTACGGTAAAAAAATAAATAAATAAAAAATCCTCAAAGTTCTCTGTGTCAGAAAGGTTTCAATCTTAGCTGAATCACATTGATATCCTTAAACGATGCCCAGGCGGGTAAATTACACCAATTTACCTCACTTTCTTAAAACCTCTGCAGTAGAAAACATCATGAAGTTGTGGAAGCAGAGAAATCAGGAGGAAAACAGTCAAACCTCCCAAGAAATGTCATCATGCCCATCTATAAAGTCATAACATTTTATGCCAAAACCTATCTCGAAAAAATTAGGCCCCGAGTAGAAACAAATGTAAGAAGAAATAGAGGAAACGTTAATATTATTCACATGTGCGCTGCTGAAACACATAAAACTGACTTGAATAGTTAATGGCGCGAACGGAAAAAGTACATTCATCACATCGAGTGATCTTACAATATTCACCCGTCTTAAATTTTCCGTTGTTTAACAGCGACTTTGCGTTATGAACATTTTCCACATGACATTCGATTCCTTTTGCGTTCCTCGCAGAACGATCATTTCTTTCGAGCAAAACGAATCGCATCCGTATGAGCACGTGTGTATTAATGTTGTGCCCAAATGCTTCAATGTTTACAGGCTAAAAAAACGCGGCTCAGTGTGTGGAATTGCAGTCATGGCAAAAAATAAATTCATGCTGCAATCGACAATAACTGTCAGCTTGTTACGTCTGGAGTCTCGCGCAGTCGTCATGCTCTCCATGCAGCAAACGTAACGAACCGTTCGGATGCAGTCGCTTCTCACACCTGAGACAGACCTCGGTCACATCCATCCCTCCGCTCACAGACAGCAACAACAAAGAAGGAGAAGAAGAAGAAGAAGAAGAACAAGAACAAGAAGAAGGAGAAGGAGAAGAAGAAGAAGAAGAAAGAGAAGAGTGGTCAGAACGTGGGTTAGCTGCAACAGATTTTGTGGTTGCAAAACTCAATAAAAACACAATAGGATGTTTTTTCTAATAGTGCAGCTTCAGCTGACGTCAGAACTGTGGCAAACGCATCAGCAAAAACACCAGCTACAAATTTCAAAGTTCCTTTGATCTGAAGTCAGGCTTCTGGTTTTGCACCTTAAGCTTCAATATGAAGCAAATTAGGCTTTTTTTCCTCCCCACTCAAGGATAGAAACCTCTTCTTTTTGATAGACTGGCAAGATCTTTTAATCATAAATGTTTTCTTAAAAAAAAAAAAAAAACAGGCAGATATTCTATATTTTTGCAAAAGTATGTATCAAAGATAAATAAGTGTTATAATATCAGTACTACTAGGAAAATTTTGGAAAACATTTAAACAATTGTGTGAATGAAATTATATCATCGCTGCACATAAACAAAACCTTATGTACTTTTGGTCCAGTTTCTTGTGTAAATAGTGGACTTGAAATAGGACAAAACTAACTTACAATAACTTTTCAGCAAAATATAGGAGCTTGTTTTAAGTTCATAATTCCTTGATGCTGATTTTTTTTAAAAAGTACTGGTTCCACTGGTGGATTATTTCACTTATAACATGGGAATAATGTGTTGTTGGAAAAAATCTACACCACTTGTCCTTAATGTTTATAATCAACATTAAGGACATATTTACTTAAAATGCTGAAAAGTTTATTTGCACATTAGTTGTGTCTTACTTCAAGTGTACCGAGATGTTTGCTCTAGAAACCAGACCAAAAATACACGGTCAGACTTTGTCTTTTTTGCAGTAATGAAACTGCTGTGTTTCTTTCATTGATGTTGTTAGAAAGTCACGACTAACTGATGCACAGGTACAGAAATAATCCATCATCATCATCATCATCCTCATTATCACATAAACATGAAGAATTTGCACAAAAGTTGAAAAGCCTCAAAGATCCCTCTTCGCACGGACACATCAGACGTGCTGCAGCGTCTGTCGGCATGGAGACCGCGCTATCTGGTTAGGTGGGAGGTAAGGCTTGAGCCTTGCCCTTAGATTTCTGCTTTTTTTTTTCCCCTCCCTTTTCATAACACGTGTGTGTGTGTGTGTGTACTTGGCCTCTGCATCGCAGCACAGCGCAGTGTGTGCACATCTGCGTGTCTGTGTGTTGGTGGCAAGCAGACGTCTAGCTGTCCTGATGTGAAACACTGCTGGCCTCCCACGGTCTAGGAGAAGAGACAACCACGAGTGGGACATGTCTCGACAACAAACACACACCACACAGTTTATGCAGTTGATAAGAAAGTGGTGGTGGGTTCTTTAATCTTTTTTTTTTCTCTCTCTCTCTCAGTGTCCAACCACCCATGACATGTTGTCTACATGAGATAATCTCGCTGCTCTCTGACAAAACAGTGAGATAATTTCAGCTTATTTTAAACTTAATCAAACTAGACTCACGTTTAGCAAAGGTAAAATTGATTATTTACTGTGGATTTTTGTTCTGCTTTTAATTATAAGTTTACACCATAGTTTGAAACCTTTCTGTGTCGTTTCTTCTGCTGCTTTTCCAGATTAAGCTAATCTTATCAAATGAAGAGAACCCGACTAACTAGAATATGCAGTTTTCAAATTACTATTTTACACATTAAAAGAAAAACGCTGTACAAACAAAACTGTTGAAGCCTCATCCCTTGTTAAATCATGGTTTGACTGTCATTAACAGCTGTTTTTTTTTTTTTTTGGTTCGGTTTCCTTATTTGCACCCAGGCTGGATTCCTGTCAGACGTGTGGAATCAAGAAATGATATAAATAGGTCCTGTAGGCAGTTAGGCTAAAATATCTCTAGTGACAGACAACACCAGGTCAAAATCAGTTTCATAAACAGCTACCAGTCTGGAAAAAAATGGCTCAACAATCATTTCTAGGCCTTTGAGATTCAAGTCAACAGCAACGAGGGTCTATATCCACGCAGAATGAGAAGTGCAAAAACACAACAACGTAAGTTTGTGACATGCGGGACTGATTAGAAATTTGCATTTGACAAATTTTACATGCTTCACACCAGGAAAGCTACAAGCTACAAGCTACAAGTGCATAAATGTAGCAGATTTGCAGCAAAGGCTCAGTTTTCTCACACGATACACTCAGTGATTAGACAATTTCCAGCTTAAAATAAAATGTTTTGAAATAATAATGATTCACTGAAAGCCAGGGTCGAGTTCTCAGGCATCGAAGGAGGAGATGTACACTTCAGTTTGCGATGAGCAGGACTGATTAGAAATTTCCATTTGACAAATTTCACATGCTTCACCTCGGGAAGTTGCAGTTGCTAATAGCAACTGCATACATTTAGCAGATTTGCAGCACAGGCTCAGTTTTCTCACACGATACATTCAGTGATTAGACAATTTCTGGCTTAAAATAAAAAGTTTTGAAATAATAATGACTCACTGAAAGCCAGGGTTGAGTTCTCAGCTGTCAGAGAAAGAGACGTACACTTCACTAAATGTTTGCTTTCTTCTGGTTTGATGGAGAATACATTTTATGTTGACATGATGTACAAAATTGTTTCTGCTTTGCCAATATGTTAACATTTTTTTTTAACATTTTGTCACTTTACAACACCAAATTTATGTGTATTTTCTTGACATTTTATGTAACAGATCCACGTCAATGTAGCACAAGAAACACACAAGCAATGTGTTAAAATGACCCAGTCAAAGTCCAGACCTAAGTCTAATTGAAAATCTACAGCTGGACTTGAAGATTGATGAGTGTAGTAGAAACAAAATGGAAACCCTGTGCCATCTCCCATCCATATTTTAACGACAGCGTCGTTAGCGTTGGTCTGTCAAATAATATCCCAAAATGTCACACTGGAGTTTATGAAAATGCTCAGAGAATATGAGCAAAACAAGAAATGTTCTGAGTGCCCCTGAACGAGTTTATGTCGCTAAAACATCCGTATCCAAAAGGCTTTAAAAGGGTCGGCTTGTGTCCTGCGCAGGAATATTTAACGGCTCTTTTTCACCAGAGTTCAAATTTGAGGGACAATTTAATCATCCACCTAGCAACAGTAGGAAAGAAATACTGTTTTTGATAAATAAACTTAAAAAAACAAACAACAACTTCAGCAGGGACGGATGAATTCAAAGTGCCAAGCCAGCATGAAAGCTTTAACTGTTAAAAAAATATTTCAAGAGAAAATCAACAGGGAAAATGGAAGAAATAAAATGTTTTATTAATCCACTTCAACAGTAAATGGATTAAACATGATGCTTTTTTTTTTTTATTCCTACCAACCACAGTGTTTTTTTGTTGTTGTTTTTTTTTTTACTAGAGCCACATTCACGCGGCTGCGCTCACAGATGCACGGTTTGATGCGTTCGACCCGCCTCCAGCGCGTACCGTCTGGCTCTCTTAGCGGCTCAGACCAAAAAAGGTTTTCGCAGTGAATTTCCAGAGGTTTCTTCCGCCCGGTTCGCTGCATGTTTTTTCCCTTTGTCCACGCTTCAGTTAACGCCGAAACAATAAACCTATACAGTGGTGGCTTTGTGGCGACTCTTCAGACATGAAGACCAGACCAACAAACCGGGCAAACAACCCTGGAACAAGTGAGCACAGCTGGAGAAAATAAATAGAAACTCAGATTCCCTGTTTTATACGGCTTATGTCGAGTGGAAACGCACTGGTGCATTCTACTCGGTTGAAAAAATGAATAATAATTTGATCTGATACCTTCTTTTTTTAAATTTATTTATAAGGCTCTTTTGGTCGACTACTTGCTTTTACTTTATTTGGTTTTTCATGTAGCTTTAATTGGGATTAAGTTAAAACACCTGTGACTAAGCCTGTCGCAATAAGCGATTAATCAATTAATCGTACGATAAGTTAAAATGAGTTTCCAGTAATATTTAAAGTACATTACTCTTTGAGAGGGCGAACTTGCATTGCTCTGCCATTACCATTATATTATATATGACAATATTACATACGGCTTATCACAATAATTTCAGGGACAATTTATCGTCCAGCAGTAGTTGTTATTGTTATTGTTGTTATTGTTATTGTAAATCTAAAAAATATAATTAAATGGGCTTAATATGTGCAGCTCAGTGATATAAACTACACTTCTTTAAGTAAGCGGCGTCATTAAGAAACCTATTGCAAAGAACAACATTTGCGTTTGTGGCGCTGTGAATGCTGTCCTAAAAAATAAATATTTTTTTAAAACATGATTTTGATCGTTTTCACAATAAAACTCGAAGTCCATGACACCCACCTCTAGCTGCGTGTGATTCAGTAAAACCTGATTTGTGATGAAATTAGAGAGTCGAGTTATCTCTGGTTTCCCCCCCCCCCCCCGTCAGCCCTTTGCTCTCGGATAGCTCCGAACGTTCACCACTCCTGAAAAGTCACCGCAAAGCCACCGCTGTTTAGGTTGTCATGTTTTAATTTCACGTGAAGCAGAGATTGAGGGAATAATATGTTGCTTTTAAGGCGGAAGAAAGCTCCTCTGGAAACCCAGCACTTAAGCCTGGGACTGACTCAGACGCTGCTGCGGTCAAAAGCTGTAACTGATTCAGACTTTGTCTTTCTTCTCACATTGCACCTAAAACCCACGGAGAGTTCCCCACAAGCCCGGCTGCATGTGCAACAGCAGGAACTGCTTTATTTTTACATTTCCTTTTTTTTTTTTTTTTAAGTAGAGTTCTGATCAGAGGTTCGCATCCAGTCACCAAGGAACATGAATATAATCAGTGTTGGGTCTCTACTGATAGATTTGGATCATTCCAGTTGCAGGATGGACTAAATATACAACAGACATCGTAAGTTAATTTATAAAATAAGTAGCTGGGTGCACAAGTTTGAATTTATATGCATACAAGTGCCAATATAAATACCTGCACTTGCAATTTGATCACTCTTCTTGGTTGGATAAACCATCTGCTTTCTGGCACGGACTCAGATTTCAGGCATAGTTTGTAACTTTTCAACAGATTTGGGTTCAGTTTTTTTACGGAGGACTTTCCAGCAGCTTGTTGTCCCCTGACTCAACATTTTCTAAACCAGTTTTGATTTTTTGTTTGGATTCAGATTGAATCATCTGACCCACCCTGTGGCCCGGTTAGTGTTCAACGGACGAAAAAGTGGGATTTTTGATCCTATAAACAGCTTTGAGTGCCGCTAAGGCACGACAGCCATCGGCCGCTTACGGGGCAGCACATTTACGCTCACCTGTGTCGAACGCTGTCGTTTGCAACCGGCTTTTGCTTAAAGACGTTGAGCTAGCTCCAAAGTTAGCTTAACGTCGACACAAACCTGTACGGTCAGTAGGAAACAAATCATGAGGTATTTGGCCACAATGGCAGAAAAAAAGTTCAAGGAGACTTGGGAACGCGTCATTCTGTAGCAACTCCTGTCTCCAAATGTTTTAACTTTACCTTAATGCAACAGCAGGACTGTTGAAACGTGGACATCCTGGATGCTTCCACAGCTCTGTCCAAATCAAAGCTGGTTTTGGACAGAATAATTGGTGAGCAACTGGAAAGGTGTCTTCAAAGCCCTGACCCCACACCTATTTGCTTCCTAAATGGAAACCAACTAATTTCAATAAAAGTTTGACAAGTCCACCAAAGGAGTGGTCAAACATCCAGGAATATTTATGCTGTTGAGGAATACAACTTGCTATGGGATTTTTTTATTTTTATTTTTATTTTTTTGTCACAATAAAGTCAAGCTTGATTCCTAAACTATGTAAGATGTTTTCTTCACAGTGGAGGCTCTTAATTCAAAAATAAACATAATCATCTGCAAAAAGGTGCACCGGCATAGAAATTCAGATTCAGTGAACTTTACGTGACGCAAAGATGGGTGGAGGGCTGGCACTCCAAATGTCTCTTCATAAAAGTCAAACAATGAAGCCTGAGGGTTCTAAAAGTTTAGTTTTCATCTAAAGTGGCCGATGTGGTTGTTTTAGTGGTTACAGTTTGCAGAGCTGCCAGTCCGTCCGTCTGTCTGTTGTCACTGTTGGGACAGAAACACATTTTTTACTCATCAGCTGACGACTGCAGAAAACACACGGCAGCTTTGGCTGGGAGCAGCCGAGGACGAACTGATCACGGTAAATGTCAAATGTCGCCTTTGTTTTTCTTCGGTGCGCAACGTCAAGGATTTGGTTCGCCGTCGCTCCGCAAGCAGCTCAGGTTTGTTTGCAACGCGCCACGACGGTCCGCCATGACGGATGGAAGTTAAGGACCTCATGCTGCCCCACCTCCTGTCTCATCTGCTTAACTGTTCAAAAGACAAAAATTAAAAAATAAAAAAATAATGCTGTTCTCCATCAGGCTCTCCACGGGGAGCAGAAAAAAAGAGAAATGCACAATAAGTGTTGATACTGTTGAATTGCACACAATTTTAAACTCTGAGGACTGCTGCTATTGCAAACATCTCCCACGCAATTTCCTGTCTCACCTGCTCATAGCAACACAAAATGAGTGAAGATTTCAGTCTGAAAGTCTCTTAAAAGAGCAGCTGACAACTATTTTAAGGTTTCAAAACATCTACCGTGTGTGTAATTTCTCAATTTCTCCAGCAGTTAATGTTCCTGGATGACTAAACTTGTCAGCAAACTTTCAAAGATAGAAACCCTCCCAGAAACTGACTGAAATCACACTTTAGGCTTATCTGAAGAGAGTTTCAATGGAAATATCTGTTTTCATTCCTTTCTCTGTGAATGGTCAGGGTGGTCCTGTCCAGGATTCCCAGTTGGCTAGAGAGATTTTGATCGGAGCCGATGAGTAACGGGGCGGCATGGTTCTCAGATGAGTCGAGGCTCCGCTTTACTGTTGGCTCGGCTTGAGATCTGCAAAAGGCCGGAGAGATGAGTGGCAAGGAAAGATGAGCCGACGGCCAGTAACGGCTCGACACACAATCTCCCCCTCCCCCCCACCCCAGGAAATTCGCAGGTTGTTTACTTGCACGGCGTCGTGCGACTCGCGGCCAGGACGGAGCGCCGTCTGAAACGGGAATCTGTCACACAAGATTGGCCGTTTCTGATAAATCAGCAGGCGGGAGGGGCAGACGCTCAGAGCGTTCTGCGAACATCAACATTTTATCAGCTTTTAAGGTGAACCAACAATTTTTTTCTTTTTTTTTTTTTTTTTTTTTTTTTTACACTGTCTTCTGAAAAACAAAACTGAAAAAAGGTTTGTGGGTTTCAGGCAAGGCTTTACTATTTAAGGAGAGGTGTTTGGCAGGAGGCAGAGATGCTACCAGCAGATGTTTCACATTTTCTCTCAGGGTGCCCACACACTCTTCTCACCTGAACTCTAAACACCTTCTCTGACTTATCTGCTTCGTTTTCTGTCCTTTTCATCTCTCTTGCATGCCTCCCCTGCACCTTTTCAAGTTGGAACCGCCATTTAAAGGTTTCTTATCTGGTGGCAACAACACTTAGCTCTTCTGATAGTATTTTAAATGTAGCCTCTGGCTTCAAATGCCAATAAAGGTTGATTTAAAAAAAAAAATAAGTAAAGAATTAAACAAATCAGGACTGACTGACATTTAGATCATAGTCATGTTCATAATCACAAGTGTACACTGCAGTGTCTCACCCATACAACTTTTCACATTGTGTCGCGCTAAAGCCACAAACTTTAATGTATTTTATTAGGCTTTTAATGTGACAGACCAATGCAAAGGCGTGCATGCTGGTGAAGTGGGAAAAACAAGATTCATGGTTTGATTTTTTTTTTTTTTTTTGACAAAAATGTTTTACTAAAATTGTAAAGGATTGTACAAGATTTAAATAAGTGCGCTTCAGTCTGACACCCTGAAATAAAATGCAAGACTAGAAAGCAATTGTCTCCAGAATTTACATATTTAGTGTATAGATTTTTCCATCTATTTCAAGAGACAGGAAAACGTGAATCAGAGAAGCAGAGGCAAGAGAATTTATCCGCAAATCAACTGCTTGTCACAAACTCCACATGTCTGTCCTTGAGTGGCAAGAAAAAAAAAAGAAAAAAAAACATGGATGAAAGAAACCCATCTCCATGGTAAAACGTGGCAGCGGCAGCATCATGTTCTGGAGACGCTTTACACTGAGATTAATAAAATTAAATTCAGGTTAAATTCCATGCGGTGAACATCTGTAAAAAGGTTGTGTTTTTTTTTTTTTCCCACAGTCTCGGCACAGATCCTTAAATCTGATCTGGCAGCACTTGAAGTATTTTTGGGGAGAATATAAGACAAACAAAACTCTGAAATCCAGATGTGCAAATCTGGCTGAGACATATCCCAAAAGATTTGTTAATTTTATCGCGACAAAAGGTGATCCTGGAACGGACTGAGCCACAACTTTCTTGCAGAAAACAAACAAACAAACAAACAAACAAAAAATAAATTAATTAAAACACCTCTATTATTTTCCTTCCACATCACAATTTTGCACTGCTTTGAGTCGATCTGTCAATTAGAAGAGACATGTCTGAGTTAAACATGACAACATCTGGAAGGTGTAAAGGGTGCAGTGGATGACAACAATCCCCCTTAGGTTTTCACAGAGTAACTGTGCTTTTCTATATTGTGTGTACAAGTAAATGTCGAAAGACTAAATCGTCTGCGACTGCGAAACAAAGCAGCTTATGAACCGAATTCAACTCACACACAATTATTCTCTTAGGTGTTTCTGCATATTTTTAAACTCTGGCAAGTACAGAAAAAAAAAAAAAAATCCCTGTGTGCTGTTCACACTATTTACACGCTATTTACAGCTGCGTGCAGTATTCAAATGAGTTTTTTTTTTTTTTTTTTTATAAACTGATGTTCAAAGGTCACACTCCTCTTGTGTAAATGCCAAGCTCACAACATGTGGAACATCAGGAAATGCAACTAAACTGCAAAAAGGAAAGTGACATTTCTGTCACAAGAGTCGAGCCAGGTGGTTATTAGTTCACCTCACTTCAATGCATGACTGGTGAAGAGGTCTGCTTTAAAAAAAAAAATAAATATATATATATATATATATATATATATACGAACTGCAAAATAATCCGCCTTCATTAATGGATCTCGGATGGACAAAGTGTAAAGCGGTACATTTGTGGGTCAAAATGTACCTTTAGTGATTCTAAAAAAAAAAAAAAAATCATCTAATCTGAAAAAGAAAGTCAAAGACATTTAGTTCAATTTCAGACTTTTGAAATCGGTGTCGCTCTGAAAGCCTGCGTGCATTTTCAAAGGTCTCTGTAGCTGGAAGCGGCAATCCGGCGAATAAAATGCAGCTGTTGTCCATTGAGTTTAATGTGTGCTACTTAATTATTGGTTGTAAATTGTTTACTTCACTTGAATAAAACAAAGATTTTCTCACACACACACAAAAAAAATAGTTCTCACCAATCAAACCCGATCTGCCGTTCGAATAAGGTCAACTCATTGGCTCGCAGATTTGCTCTCCGGCAGTTAGACGGTGATTCAGATTAAATTATGAATGTAAGCTCTGCATTTTGTTTTGTTTTTTTTAAAGATAAATGAAAATGACATGACATAAACCCAGCACCAATCTACTGACTTTAGACCAAGATTTTTGTAAGAGCAGCTGTTAGCATAAATTTAATCCAGCCATCATCAGAATCCATGGTGAGTAGTCTAGATTAGCCTGAGCCGCACACGCACGGACGGCTGCAGCACTTTTTCAAAAAAAGTATGACTGGTTGCACAAACAGTATCTGCTGTAATATTTAACCATGTCGTTGTGGAAAGACTTTTGAATTTTTTTAGCAACAGGAAGCCAGTAGCCTATAGAGTGTTGAATAAAGAGACGCAGCTGAAACAATGAATGCATGCTTTTAGGCAATGGCGGCACAAACGCAGCATCTGTCATGCTTGTTTCGTCCGTTGTTTACAACTTCCTGTCTCCGCTGGCACAAAAACAAAAGGTAAAACCGTCACATGCAGCTATGTAATAATCACAAGTGAGGCGACGTGACCCATAAGACTGAGGCCACTTTAAAAATATAGATGTGAGGATGATAAGGATGTGGTGTTAGGACTCATGCACAAAAGAAAAAGTATCAGACAAGAGTCACATATGGGGAAAATAAATTGGATTTAGAAGGATTTTTTTTTTCCTACAGTGAGAACAAAGGTTGATTCTGATTTAGCTGAAACAGAGAAAGAAGTTGGAAGAGAATATAATGTAGCAAAGCTGCTCGGTTTGTCACAGAACCTGAAGAATGAGGAGCTGCTGGCCGCCTTCAGCAAACTTCAGAGTAAGGTGAGGATCTCCTCATCATACAGGGACACACACACACACACACACACACACACACACACACACACACACAGACTGGTGTTCGAATCACAAGCTCTGCTAATTACTAATAAAAAGTCATTAAAGCTGACCACTTTAAACTGCCATCGGCAACATGGTGGGACGCCGATTATGAACAAAGTAACAATAAATCACAGAGGAACTCCGTGTTCAGAGCGAAAATAAATGAATGATTCACCAGTTTGACATTAACTGACCGCAAATCAGCCGAGAAACGCCGAATTACACGACTGAATTGGTGAGGGGAGACGTCATCCTGTGACCCCAAAGCCGTGGGTTCGATTACAGCTCTCTCCTGCAATCGAGAGATTACCACCTCTCAGTAGAGTCCCACAAACTCTATTTAAGCCGGTAGATAGTTTGAATAATTCACTTTAAATCACACGCTTCTGCAGCAGTTTTCAAAAGACGAACTAACACATTTTATATTTACTTATTATAACAACTAAAAGCTTAAATATGAACCAGAAGAGGCAAGGGGTAAAATATGACAACAGATTTATCACGTCAGTCAAGGTGACCCATTTAGTTCCTCCGAGCCAAAGGCCTCCATCCAGTCGGTAAACATTATTATATGAGACGTCCAAATGAAAGAGCGTGCTGATGGATACGCGGCTGAATGTGTGTGCTAGAAAAATAAAGAGAGAGAGAGAGGTGAATAGGTGTGGGAGTGTTTACCTGCGTGAGACTGGATGAGGGTGGCAGCAGCTCTGGGTGGGGAGCCGTGTGTGTGCTCTAACCGGGACGGGATGAGTCAGAGCCGCAACAATATCTCATTTCCCTAAAGCTGGTGCTGCTTCGCAGCAGGAACCCTCCCCCGGTGGCCTAATGATGTCCAAGACGACACAAACATCAGGTTGAAATTTTTATAACCACTCAGTAATAAGTTATAAAACAAAAAAAAGGTTGCATGAATGCATTATGTGAAATAAACCCGAACATTACCGAGGTAACGACCTCTGGGAAATGCCCTGGTTATTTTAGGACTTTTTTTTTTTTTTTCCAGACAGACGTAAACAATGAGACAGAGATGTGTGTGTGTTTGGAATAAAGCTATTGATCCAACAACACTTCACATGGAGGCCTTACATAACCCTCATAAAAACAAAAAAATAATAAAAAAAAAAAGAAAATCACGTATTGCTGACAGGAGCATTATTTCACTGCATTATTTAAACTTTTAGCTCCAGTAAACGAGAGAAGAAACATTTTGTGTGAAGCTTGAATTTGAATTACACTTACTTTACGTATCCCAGTGGTCAGCAAACTTTAAAATCATTTGAGCCATTTTTTTCCAATGCTTTTGTTAAATCAAATCTATAAACAGCCATATTGATGATTGATGAGCATTGGGTGTTTTTTCTTTTTGTTTTTATGCGATTCAGCACATCTTTTACTACCCGACTCATTTCATTGTATATATAATTTTTGCAATTTATCCATCACATAGAGATGTGCCTGCAGCACTTTCTCTTAATCTCGGCCATGAGGATGGCAATAAATCCTTCTGACTTTATTTCCATGAGAACCATGGCAATAAACCTCTCTATACTTAAAAAGACAAAAGGAGAGAAAAGTGAACCTTTGAAATGTTCTGAAAAAACAAGTATTAGTCAAAGCTTTCTAACCTGTCAGCATGCGCTCCTCGCAACTCTCCATGCTTCTAATTTATAGTCGCCGGTTATAAGCCCCACTAATGGATCTCAGATGTCACAGCAGGAGTGGACGCACCGATGCGTTCGTCAACAATTATATCCAGACACACCAACGGAGAAATTCCGGTCGAATGTGTTCAAAGTTCAGGAAAAACACGAAGCCATATGGAAACTTTTATAATATCTTTGAAAAGAAATGAAAAAGAAAAAAGAAAGGTTAAATAAATATGCACTGTACACAGAAGAAGCTCAACTATATTCCAGTAAAGTGCCGTTACATTCCCAGGCCTCTCTGTTCAAACAAGACTTTGTGTGTTGATGCACTCGGTGTTTCGGAGATGTTTTCCTCATTTTTTTTTTTTTTTTTTTTTTATGCAGACAATTTTACGCATATTACGCGTAGGGTGTTTTTTTTTTTTCATGCATATACAAACAGAGTGTTTGTTTCCGTTTGTGATTGTCTCTAAAAATAGAGCAGTTATCCAGTGTTGTTAGTTTCCTTCTTCCCTTCACAGAAGCTTACTAAAACGCAAAAATTTTAAATTAAAAAGAATAACAGAGGATGATATAATGCCAAATTCCCAAATTATTCATCTGTCATGTTTTTGTTGTTTTTTTTTTTGTTTTTATCACTGAGAATTGTTTTTCTGTTATTTAAATGTAGTTTTTCCTGTTATTTAAATGTGAAGTTTGATCTGGATTTTTGCCCTGTAAAGACAAATTTTTAGTATTTTTGATCATTTCAAGTGTACTAATATTGTTGTGCACTTGAAATGAGACAAAACTAACTTACAAGTAAGTTTTGAGGAAGACACAGAAGCTTGTTTTAAGCCAATAATTGCTTAATATATATTTTAAAGTACTAGTTTCACTGGCAGATTACTTCAATTATAAAAAGACATTTTTCCCATGTTGTAGGTGAAATAAGCTGCCAGTGGAACTAGTGCTTCTTCATCAACATTAGGAAATGATTGACCAGCTCCAATTTTTTGCTGAAAAGTTACTTGTAAAGTCAGTTTTGTCTCATTTCAAGTCGACTAAGACGTTTGAAGAAACTCGACCAAAAACACCGGGTAAGATTTGGTGTTTTTGCAGCGTGTAGTCACCCTCAATTACTCCGATACATTCACATATGAAGACTAAACGCAACAAGCAAATATTGAGGAAGACTAAAAAAAAAACAAAAAAATAAAAAAAAAAACCACTGAATATCAACGAAAAAAAAAAACAACGAATAAATCAATCTCTGGATCAGATTGTGACAATCTGCAGCTTTCCGAGAGTGTGACAGTAAGAACAGAACCGAACAGAGAGACGACAAAAGTCCCACTTTGACAAAAACGCACAATTAACACAGAGCAACTCATAACCACAACAACAACACGGCTCTGCTTTGATGCCCACGGCTTGCTTCGCGAGGGGAGCCGTCGTTTTCCCCTGATAAGAGAAATTGTGTTTGCAATGAAAGTATCAGGCTTATTGTGCAGTTTCATTTGACACAGCCACCAATTTCAGCAGGGGGAAGGCCAGAGTGATTTCTCTTTGAGGAAGGAGATAAGGTGAGGAACGGCTGAGTGCAGGCAGAGCCGAGTCCATCTAGGAGAATACTGTGCAGATCAATAAAGTGTTGCATGATTACATCACACAGGCTAATAACTAATTAATTCACAGTTTTTTTTTTTTTGTTTTTTTTTTTAGGATTAAACTGCACAGACAGTGTCTGATTTGTTCCTTTGTGAGGTTATGACACGTCGGCGCAGGCCTGCTTTATGTCGATAACAAAACCGGCCGAGCTCATCAGCAGCGTACAGTTACAGTGACGTGCAAAGGCATGAAATGTAAACGGTAAAATACAAAACACGCAGAGAGCGGCCTTTACGGGGGAGCAGGAGGAGGAACGTCTTATCTAACGCCAGGAATTGCAGACTTTTTACATTTCCTTTTTTCGACAGAGTAGAGAGGAGAATTTCAAAATGAGATCCCCTTTTTAAAAGAAAAAAAAAATCAGCAAAATTATTCAATAGGTTAGATTTTCTCCCCCTCCCCCCAGTTTGTCCGGAAACATTTATAGTCTAGTTTGAACAAAATGCCACATGTAATGAAAAAAAAAGAAAAAAAAGTCAACTGCAAGTCAACAAAAAAGTCAACAGCTTGGAAAAAAATATATTTGATCATAATTCAGCAGATATGAAAAACTCTGAAATATTCATTTAAACTGTCAAAATCAAAATATCATTTAATTTGTATGAAGATTTGAAAACAACAGGAGTTTGGAAAAGGCAAATGCAATAAGACACTAAAAGAAGCAAAGAGAAACGCAACATAAAAGACGTCGTAACTGTGTTTGTTCAGCTAAAACGCTAAGGATATGATTTAAGTGGCACAAATTTAAGAAACCCAAAGTACATGCACTTCTGTTTAAATATTGCTTATGCTCCATTATAAACAGGGCTGCATTTGTCTGAAAGAAATTTTAAACTACACATCAAATTTGTTTCCCCCTCATTCAGGTCTGAAAGCTCATATTACACAGCAGGAATGGGATATTTTTTACATGATTAAATTAAAGGATTATGACAAAGGCATTTATATTCTTGACACCTGTTTTAACATCTTCATCCTGCCTTTATTGTAAAAAAATAAACTACAATAAAAATAAAAAAAAAAGAAAGAAAGAGCCTCAGAACAAAGGATGACTGGGCAGAATTAAGCATCCTGAAAGAGATTTTATTATTTTTTCATATTTTGTTTTGTTTTGTTTTTTCCCACTACAATATCTGGTTCTCAGATGAAGCAGAGTGGGAGCCCTGAAGAGACCCCAGTGTGGGGGAACTGGGATTCTCTGAAGAGATCCCAGTGTGGGAACAACAACATAAAAAAACAACACACACACACACACAAAAGAAAAAGAAAGAAAAAAACTGTGTGACACCTACACACTTCTGAGCTGCTCCAATTCAACCTTTAGCATTTCTAATATCCAGTTTATGCTGAGTTAAAGCGAGACAAAGCAGTGGGGTGAATATCAACGTCCTGGAGACCGCAAGTGACTCAAAAGCACAAACACACACACACACACACACGGAGTCACAAGAAGCAGAAGAAGAAAAGATGTGAAACTTTATATATTCTAAGTTCAAAGAAAATGAAATTCGAAGACTGCAGTAGATTGCACAGATGAACGCTTGTTTAGGCTTGTTTACGTCTGTTTTGGGATTTTCCTGCCCCAATTCTTACTGTCAGCGGCATGACTCAGGTAAACCAGATCGATTTTCCAGGCTTTTGCTTCCATCCGATTACTGTTTACATTCTAGCGCTTAAATAGAAGGGGATAACACAATAATCTAAGAACAAAAGCACGTGGAATTAAATCTTTTAAAATGCATTTCATTTTTAATTCACAGCTTTTTTTTCTTCTTCATCTCAAGTAACATTACACAAATAAACAAAATTAGGAAAGGTCTTCAATTTAGTCAAATCATTCACTTTTGCAACAGGATAAATGTAAATGTAAGTTTATTGAATTTGTAGGGAATTCCTGCTTGTGTGAAATTGAATTCCCCTGCGTGTGCAGGTATGTGTGTGTGTGTATGCGTGAGAGGGAGTGTGTGAAGATGAGAGAAGGAAAAACAACCCCAAAATGTCAAATGTCTGCCTTCTCATCACACAGGAAGCTTATCAAGCTGTGACATTTTGATTATCTGCTCTTGTTGTTTATGTTGTTTACTCTGTGCCTACACAGGATACAGCCAACGGCATCATGGATGTTCGCGGCTCCTTCTGTCCCACAATTATCATTTGATCTGTTATTAAAATCACCACATGTTTTGTCATTTAAAAAAAAAACAAAATGCGGCTGCGGGTAAAAATAGAGCTCATCTGGATCTGTATGAAAGTGAGTCGAATTTCAAAAAGCATTTTTGGTTATTGTTTTATTGTTATTATTATTAATTTTTATTATTAATTTTTTTTAAGTAGCCTGAAGGCGATGTTTTTTTTTTTTTGTTTGTTTGTTTGTTTTGTTTTTCTTTTTACAATTGAAGACGTCCTTCCTCTGAAAATGAAACAAACAAAAAAAAAAAGCAGTGCAACTTTAGGATACAAAGAGCGCACTTTTGTTGCGCTGATGTCCTTGAAAAGAATTAACGCAAAGGAATCAAGCTGATATACGACGCGATTATTAATAAGACATTTAACAAGATTTCTCTTCGCAGCAGCGACGTGCAGACAGGTGGATTCTGTCTCTGCTGCGTTCACGGACAGCCTCTCCTTCCCGACGGGATTGGAGTTTGAAAGGCCGTCGGATCTCCGCAGAACCTGCGTCATAAATACTGCACACATTTCTCCACTTAATGTGCAGGAATTTAAAAAGAAGGGCTTCGTTATTGTGTGTGTGTGTGTGTGTGTGTGTGTGTTTTTTTTTTTATTATTATTATTTTTTTTATTTTTTTTTTTTTCACTTGTCCGAGTCGTTTTTCTGCATTTTAGAGACGCAGAAAGACTTTCACAAAGCAATTTGGGGGAAGAAGGTGAAATTAGGTTCGAGGAGAAATCTCATTAGAGAAAACGGAATGTTATTTTGCCTGTTTGAAAATATCCAGACCTACAGAATTACAATCCTTCTGGTGAAATATAACTCCATGTGTGAATATTAATAATAAAAACATAATTTTAAAATAGATTCTCACTCAAGCCAAGAGAGTTAAATATATTAAAAAAAAAAAAAAACATACAAAAACTATTCCTATGGACATTTCTTTCTACGTGTACATGTACAATTCTTCTTATATACTTTTCTATTTTTAGAGCAAATATTTGTTACATAATGGTTATTTTTGTGTTTTATAGAGTCGCTTTAATCCACCTCGCATTCGTTTCGAAATTCCTGGTCCGATTAGGGAAAAATTATTCCCGATTTTAAATTTATAAAAACAAGCTACTATTTACAGAAAACAGGGCGTGTGCTATTAGTAATTATATTAAATATTTCAATTTATAAAAGCCAAAAACAACATCTACGGGTATGAAATACTTATTTTTTCCCTCCTTGTTGACTAAAAACCGTTGATTAAAGGTTTTAAAAACTGCAAGTACTCATAATGAAAATAATCAAAGAATTAACACTTAGAAATACAGAAAATACGACCAAGTATTTTAATAAATAGTAGCGTGAGATGGGCGGCATGCATCAGCTGCGTGAATTTACACAACTACATGGAAGTTTTTAGTAAGCTTACATCGATTTGGAGCGAATGTGCCCCATTTTCCCGACAATAACAATCATTTAAAATCAACCTAATCCAATTGCCAAACTGATTTTAGTGATTCGGATCAATACATAAATAGATAAGTGTCTATATTTTTCAATTGACGTACGGTTTGGATCGGAACTAGAAAAGAAAAGCGTTCAAGAAAGAGACACTGCAGTTTGGTGGGGGAGCATATTGTGGTATTAGGTGGGAAAGAGTCGCCCTCTAGTGGTGAGAAATGGTTAGACAGCATTATTTCTGGCTCATCTACCTGGTTTATTCTTTCTTTTAGTCAGCTCCTCTCTGAGTTTCTCGGTCTTTGTGAGGCATTTTGATGAACAAAGAGCTACCATGCCATAGTGTTACTGTAAGTCACCCCAACGTGTTATCAATTACTTCAGCGGCCCCCCACTGAGAGAGCCGCTTCCCCCACCACAGGTCAGCGCTCCTGATGACACATGATGACTGCCATGAAGTGGAAACAGTCAGCCTGTGCCAGTGTTTCCTGGAAAGCCCAAAGACTTCTGCGCGATCAAAGTAACAAAAACAGAGGAAGGCTTTCTTTTCTGTTAAAGCAACAACAGCATCACAACACGAACACGAACACGAACTCTTTGCTCCGGCAACAGATGGTAAAGAAGCCCACATTCAACAAATTGGACTATTTTCTACACGTTTTGCTGCTGGAGGAGAACATGCAAAATGCCCTTCGTTAAGACTTGCTTTTTTTTTTTAAGAGGAGACCTGCAATGGTACAGATTTTTCCAGCTAAACCCAAATGAAATATGACATCAGCGGCACCGCGAAAACATTTTGGGCCGGATGCGGCCCGTGGATTATCCGGGGTTGGTGCACCAACTCTAAATCCTGAACAGAGTTTTATTTAAGTTTGTCTAATCTTCAAATCTAAACCCTCTTATTTATTTATTTATTTGTTAATAAATAAATAAATCTTGATATTTATTTATTATTACCCTTTTTTTTTCAAATCAACCTACTGACCTGTAAAGTTATGTTTTCAATTATCTATTTACCAATAATCATGTTATAACATCCAACATTTACACCTAACAAAAATCAGTGCTTTTGATTTTCTGGTGTCACATTTAAATTGTGACACCAGAGGAGAAAGAGAAAAAAAAGGATGTCTTAAAATAAATACATTAACAAATTAATTTTGAAACTCATCCAAGCTGTACATTTTTATGAAAATATTAATGCATAAGTAGATGTGTCTGAATGGCTTGATCATGTAGGAATAAATACAAAAAATAATAGTTTCTCCCAGCATAATTACCCCAATCCAGCCAGTTTCTTGCTGCAACTACACCCTTAAGCGACCGAGTCCTAATTTTTATAACCTGCAATTAATGCATTATTTTTACTCCATAAAGACAAGCGGGAGGCAGGACCGGACTCAGCGGTTCCCATGACAATAATTCCCAGAATGAAGTCCAAAGTTTCCCGAAACCCTCCCCTCTCCACGGCTTTGTTCTGCAGATCAGGGACATCTGAGGAAGGAGCTGGCAGCATGTCATCGAGAACGCACAGCAGGTGGCAAGACGTAGAGCCGAAACCGTGTGGTTAGAACGAGGAGAGCAGAGGAGGATTTCAGAAGCTCTAAAGTTTTTATTTCTTGTGCTTCGTACCAAGAAACGTGTAAGATATTTACAAAAGAGATTTACAGGAAACAGAGAAACAAAACTGAGACTTTTTTTTTTTTTTTTGCAGAGCTGTAGGGTTTTTGCTCCATGACCTTCAAGAAAGCGATTTGCCCCACCATCTTTCCAACAAAATCCTTTCTAATGGCTTTGTTGGTATGTTGTGCATCGCTAGCTATTCATTGTGGCCTGTCTTTCATTTAGATGAAATAACTACTCAAAGTTAGTTCACGCAGAACTGTTTGTCTTGACAATAAATGACCTAAAACGCCTGAAACAAAAAACAAAAACCACACCCAAGTATTTTGGAGAGCTTTTGAGACAATTTTATCTGATGCCGATTGCATCTGTGAGGATATAATAAGTACGGTGCCGATATATTTACTAACATCCTCAGCAGATCTGTGTAAAAAATACCTTAAAATTGATTCATCATCTATCGTATTAGCAGAAGACTTAAAAATTTATTACGAATTCATCCTTTAATTTAGGTACATTTATTCAACGGGGATAAAATAAATTCTACAAAATTGCTGTTGCCATGATCGCCTAACAATCCCTTTAAGATAAATATACAGCCAATATTTTAACAGGAGGATTATCCACATTGCATGGCCAAATCAACAGTAGTTGATAATCTTAGTCCCAGATCTAAATCCTATAGAAAATCTGAGCTGAGGAGAAGATGGCATTAAGACAGGAAGCCAGAAACTGGATGATCCTCCGAAACAGTCAAAGATCCCAAACTCAGCGCGCTCCAACCTTGAGAAGTGGTACTGAAGACAAAATGCTGTCCTACCTGTAAAAATATTTTGTAGCACAAAGCACTGATAGAAATTACAGAGTATTTATGCAAATTCAACTAAAGATACACACATTTTGAAGCTTTTTTAAACATCATCAGGAGTTCCTTCAAATTTACCTGTGGTTTAATGTCAATCAAAACTAAACAGCTGCTTAGCAATGCCCTCAAACCAGAAAGTACTTTTACTTATTACAAACGCCGTAGCCAATGTGGATAAACCACTAATCTAAGAATCTGAACTAAAAACATTCAGAATATATTGTGTTAAAATGTAGACAGATTAGTCATCTGTAAAGACAATGAATGAAGATGGATTACAGCTGCTAGACGCTGCATGCTGGGTAAATGAAGAAAACAAAGGAAGCGCTGAGGCCACTAGAGGCTGACAGCTCTCCCTGTGACCGTTTCTGCTTTTTACACAAGAGCCACATTTCTTAGGCTAAATGTAGCAGCAAGGCCGATCAAAAGGCTCGGCCCAGCAATTTTATCCTCGCCGTAAGCATATTTCACAAAGCAGCTTGAACCCTGCAACCTCTACATATCACAAACAGAGTCGGGAAATTAGCTCTGCAGCAGCAGGACATTAGTCATTTCATAAGAGAGTGAGCTAAAAGGGTTCGATAAACAAGAACGCCTCAGTCAGAAAATGAGACAGCGACCCGAAGAATATGAGCTTCTGAAAACACGTTCGTCATTTGGGCCTCCTGTTATAAGCCGGAGCAACACAGGCAGAGTGATGTCTCCAGGCGCTCTTTGTCATTTACTGTATCTGGCAGCGCAACCGGTGATGAGTAAAGGTGCAACAGAGCACACACGCCCACGGACGCCCACACGCCGCTGACCTACTACTGTTTTCACCTTGACAAGACAACTTCTGACATTTGCCGATCTCAAACCTGACTCATGGGAACGCACACGCTACAATCCAGAAGTGATCTGAATGGCTTACAGTCATCTGAGGAAATGACTCTCGAAGTCAGGCTCGCATCACACAGGCACATGTGTTGATACTGAGCTGAGATCCAATATTATTAGTAGTATTGGTAAATGTTACATATATATGTAGTATATATCTATATCTATATCTATCTATATAGATGAATAAATTTCACCAGAGTCCATGTAAGTGTGACAGCCCGACCCCGTGTCTAGTTGACATTACCGACTCATGAATTTCTAAAATGAAAAGGCTTTTTAAGGACACTGTCATGGTTTCATGATTTGACGAAGCAAAACCAGCTTGATTCAAACCAGTACGAAACTTACACATACCGACACTGGGAGATACACACATTTACGACATACACATATTGTTGTGGCCAGAGCTGAAGAGGAGGACGGGTCACACTTAGATATGGTTTAATCCTCAATGTCTGCTAGTCTGAAGCCCAGTTTGCCTAGTTTGACCAATTTATCACCATGTACAAATAAGATAAAGCTGGGGTGCTCTGGTGGCGGAGGGGCAAAGCACAACCCATGCATTGAGGCCCTAGTCCTCATGCCGGTGGTCACAGGCTCGATTCCCAGCCTGGCGACACCTGCTGCATGTCCCCCCACCCCCCACACACACACAATCCTCCCCCCTGTCAAACTACCTTCAAATAAAGGCCACTAGAGCCAAAAAATTAAGATAAAGCTCTGTAAGATGAAAAAAAAAAGTGTTCAGACACACTTTTGTGCATCCGTTTTGCATTTTTAATGAAATAGAAGTATAAACTTTAAGCAAATACTCCTTATTTACTGCTTTCTACTTCAGCAAATGCATTCTGATCAATATTTCAGTCTGCCACAGACTGTTTTGGGCAATTCGAGAAATTCAAAGTGTTGCAACTCTGATGTGTCACATACACTACGCATATACGCCACTGCAACTAAATTATGTGTGCAGCACATTTGTCGAAGCAAAGACCCAATTCCACACTTTGCTACACCATGCAGACTTTCTGTCTGCGCTGATGAAAACTTGCTCGTCTTCCGTTAAATTACTGCCACTCATTTGCAAGACTGGCCGACTCAGCTTAAAGAAGGAACTCAAATGTTTCATTGTGAAATTTAAAACATTTGAAAATGTTGTGTGTTATGCTAATAGCAAAAATAATTACTCGGTTTCACTTCTAGTCTTGGAGTATGTGACGTTATTTGGCTAAGTAAAATCAAAGCGAGTTTGAGTTGTGTAGCTTAAAGAACATGGATGTCCAATGTGCGTGTCTGAACAGACGAGTCAAATGTTCATCGACATGTCGTCAAATTACACAGTTAGGGAGCCATTATTTCATTCATTCAGGTGTGTTGAGCCAGGAAAAGAACTAAAACACACAGGATAGAGGCCCTTAAAGGGACTGAACTTGGACATCAGCGTTACAGGCTCTTTCTGGTGCTGTGAAGGTTTTTATTCATACCTCAAAAACAGCATCATGTGCAACTATTCTTGCAGAGTAAGCATAATTATTCCCTTAAATGTGGACACAGATGTCTGTCTGTTTTAAAGCTTTCTCTCTCTCTTTTTTTTTTTTTGCAGTTTAATATGGTCATGGTCAACAACAAGAAACAGCTTTGGGACACCGCTTTAACACAAATACAGCACACAAGCTGTTGGACTAGGAGATGATTAACGTTAATCAAGCACCGTTAGTTTACAGCTTACAGACAAACTGAACTACAACAACCTGATTATACTGAACATCTTCCACTGGATAAAATAGGAAATTACAAGATGATGTTCCCAACAATGTTAATGTCAGTAGGGAATAAATTACTAAAGATGGCATTAGGCTTTTACCTGAATATCAACCAGAGCAAGTTAGTGTCATAAGTTTAAAACTCACACTTGGATGCAAAATCACTATAGCGAAGAAGCACTGTGTGAATCTACTTGCAATTATATTTTATTTAACATTGTTATTATTAACTTTTGACATTTTAATCAAAAAATGTTATGAGGAGAACAAAAACCTGATTAATTACATGCAGTGTTAAGTTCATGTATCAAGTTCAAGTTTTGTTTACTGTACTCATATTTTGGTTCTTAGAGGTTTTATTACATATTAATAGGTTGTTGTCTTTGTTTCTTCCAAATATGTTTTATGCAGGGTTAAACTAAGGACCAAAATATTTCACAGTGTTTTTATTTCACTCTTTGGTAGGGATTTGAACCATTAGTAGGGCAGACAACAGTAGACAAAAACTAATCAATCGTCCAAACATCCGTTAATTTTCTCATTGGACCTCAAAGAAAAAACAGAAATTAGTATCATTTTTTAAAATCTGATTGGTGCCTGTCTTGGCACAATTTGCTTCATGTCGAAATACTGACCCTGTGCATTAGATCAAACAGTAAAGTGTTAAATTACACCATGATGGGATTGCTCCATGGTTACTGCAGGACTGTGAGAGGAAAGAAAATAACTGGGCTATTCTGAACCCAGCATATGTTAGCATATGAGTCCCTGCCTCAATTAAAAAAAACCTATAAAGTTTTAGAGTCCAACCAAGAGATTTCCTAGATGTTGTGTCAGTAATTAGACACCTTAGGACATTTAGGTTTAATCAATGGCTACAGTGGACGTCATCACTACATAACATTTAATTTATCAAGCAATATGCAACAACAATAAAGTTGACATGACAACATCAACTTCCAATCCTGTTCGATTACGATTTTGTTGTAAAACAATCAGCTTTGGTGTCTCCACAGTGAAGGGTGACAGATGAACCAAGTAACTTTTTTTTCTTTTTTCTTGTATTGCATGGGAGTGGGAGAGCATTTCTCTGCCCGGCAACAGAGAGAGCTGAGTCATCTCTGTCACAGCCCTCCCACGCCTCGCCACGCTGCACTACTCTCGGTATCTCTCGGTGTGGAGAGGCACAGCCATGGACTTGATACCAAAACTAGCATCATCACTTCATCCAGGCCCACAGATGACAAAAACATGCAGTTACCGTAAAGGTTGGCGGGAGGAGGGGGGCCTTGGTGGAACAAGGCTGGCATGGGTGGGTGTGGGTGTGTTTTGTAGCTGTAATGTGTGTGTGCGTGTGTGTTAGCCTTTCAAAGATAATTTACAGAAACTAAAAATTATCAGTTTCTGTAAATGGATGACAGTCATCCATTACAAAGGGAGTGTCTGAAGGAGTAAAGAGAAAGCGATTAGAGATGTTTTTTTTCTTTGTGTTCTTCTGACCAATCTGTAGGCTGATTTGAGACAAATGTGATATAAAATGCCTTCAAGGCAAGACTTCGTTGATGCGCTGTTGTCGTATTACATTTGTAGAAAGGCATTGACAACCAGAAAGGAAATATTCAATAATAACAAAAATCAAAGTTACATACCCCTAATTTTGAATATTTGGGGTATTTAGGCCTGTTTGCTTGCAGCATCTATGGTGCACCCGTTGCCCACATGTTTAACCCTCCCTTACACTGTGCTAAATTTTGCTGCTCGTCTACTGCAAACTTTTCTGGCATATTGACATCTGTGCAGTTTGTTTAGCTTGCTCAGCAATTTGTTCTGTAAAGTGTTAGCTGGCGGTTTTGGTTACTTCACTGTGATCAAGGTTTCGATATTTATAACCCAGGTCAAAACTTGAATAAATGAACTCCTATATGTTTGTAACTACAGCTCTGTTACTTAAAAGATTTCCATCCTGATTTTTTTTTTTAAAAGGTTCCATACACAGATAACATTTCTAAGAAACTGAAAGGTTAAATAATTGTTTCTGTGTCAAAAGAAACCAAACTGTTTTCCTTTTTTCAGCTTCAGCTCTTTCCAGAAGAAAGACTGTAAATCTCTCAGAGTACTAATGAAACCATTGTGGTTAAAGGCTCTCAAATCAATTTAAAAGAAGGAGAAAAGAATAAATCTCATTTACTTGCACAATGCTTCTACAGACGCTGCGACTAAAAAAACTGAACTTATGATGTGCTTAAAACTAGACAAAACAGAATAAATATCATAAAATTAATATTAATGTTAACATCTTGGACTTTCTTTGTAAAATGATTATTAAATTAAATGCATGTTGTCCAAACGCTTTCTACAATATAACACCTGAGAATGCACTGAGTTGCCAGCAATTTACTTTATTTAAAAACTGACCAATTGCCAGTAAATACAAAGAATTCTATTACAAAAGTAGTATTAGTGAACAAACGCTCTGTATCGATGCAGTGACTTTTTAATTATCATCTTATCTAAAACTAGCGACCTGTCCGGTAGTACCCAGCCTCTCACTCAATGACCACAAGAGACAGGCACCAGCATGTCATGACTCAGCAAGTAAAAGCAGGTAGAGACTGACGGGATTTAATAAAAATCTAATTATTACGCTGGTACACAATAATGTTGACATACAGTGAGTGACACTGAGGTGTCTGCATGTCTAATCATAAACTCTGAATCAACAACATGTAGCCTCAGTACATCATTTAAGGTAGCTAGTCAAGTAGTTTCTGACATTAGCTAAGCAAGCTAATGTTGCAGGAGGCAGCAATTTGAAAGCATTGCAATTTTCTGATTAATTTTCTGGACTCAACATGAACATGGTTTGGAAAAAACAAAAAAAAACAAAGTTAACATCTTTACCATAGTTCAGATTTAAAGTACTCTGACTGTTATTGTTTTAGTTGTATTCAGCCAGCTCCCTCTTGTACTTTAGAACAGAAAGATGGCGAACAAACATTGCTCTAATTTTTGAGGAAAGACTGAAGCATTGGTAAATACATCAACCAGGGACGCCCAAACGGCTGGAACCTACTTTACCAACTCAATGTACGTAAATTGCTAAGCTAACATGTCAGTACATTATTGCCACTTGTTGGATTAGAGAGTTAAATTGTATACCAGAGTCAAATGTTGGCGGGAACATTTGAGATAGCATTAGCATTACCTTTAACTGCTTCAACTAGCTAACAGGAACAAGACGTGCTGTACAGCCTGCACTAAGGTAGCTAACACCAGCATTACGCCAAGCTTAAGAAGGCATGTAGTTTCACAATAGTACTTTAGCTTACCAAGAATAAAATAAAAAGAACACCAAGTAGTAGAAATCCTTACAGGTCTTAGCAATTTTTAGTTTTGTCAGTTATGCTCGTTAAGAGATTTTGATGATTACATAAAACATACAGTAAAAGCTAATAGACGCTCGAGATAAGCTCCAATAGGACTGCGAGAGGGTCTGGTCAGATATGGTGATTTTGACATACTGTCCTTGACGCACGTTCATATTTTCATACGTTCATGCATTCATTTTTTTCCCATCAGACAGAATCGCTAACGCAAATTCAGATTTGATGGTGTTGTAATTTCCAGGAGCTAATGGACCAAGATTTTCATATTGATCCACCACTGTGTGCCTTACACATTCTCACAAAACTACATTAGAGTAAAGAATCTAAAGTCAACTCCAGGCAACTAGTTCACCCTCTAAACCTGGAGCTTGTGTTTCTTTATTTTTACGGTACAGCTTGCGGATAAGATGCGCATCGATACAGACTGTGAAACTCTCACCAACACCACTAAAAGATTCATTTCTGTACATAAATCGCTCCCGAGTTGTACTTCTTTGATCATGTTCTTTTTATTGTGAGGACAGCTGATGCAATATCACCAAGACATCTAACACAAACGCTTTCACTTTAGCCCTTCGAGGTGCGGACAGAGCATCACCATATGATTGAGCGACTAAATTTAGAGCAGCCGGTCACAGGACAAGTGGGAAACGTAGCCAGTGTTCGCCACAGCCAGCCCTGCCACCAACACGCTAAAAACGGTTCCTGTCCCCAGCTGTGATTATCAGAAGTCCAATTTTACCTCACTTGTGCTATTTTCAGTACTTTGCTACAAGACAATGAATTGTGCTTTTTATTTTGCACCACATCTGCTGAATGAAAACCAATCAGGGTGATCTATTTAAAGAGTGCTTTAAGACTAAAGAGAAAAGAATAAGTCTCTAGTAGCGAGAGTTAAAATCATCAAAGATGAGAAAACGCTTTATATTTTCCGTCCAGATCTTTATTTCTTCCTGCTTTAAGCCTTATGCTGTCGCTTAGGTTATAACTTTCTTTGAAGCCTTTTTGATTTGACCACCTGAAGTAGGAAAACAGCAACAAAACACTGGAGCCACAGCTGAGAGTGCAAAGCAGTCATTAAAGTTAAAATATGAGGGGTTCCCTAGAGTCTGCCCACCTCCTCTGATTTTCAAACAGAAAACGTCAGTAATGGCTGAAGTAAAGCTCAGCTTGCTTTCACTTACCAGTTTGTCTCCCTTCATCCTCCTCTTCATCAGAAAGTCGCCAGTGAACACTGAGAAGAGAGGAGAAAGAAGGGAAAAAGAAGAGAGAAGGAATGTTTTAATCACTCTGAAGGAAGCCAACCACCTTCCCACTCACATTGCTGAGTATTCACCTCACACAGACACACAGCACAGCTCAAAGCACAAACTAAGAGATGCCTCCAACAGACCCAGAAGAATCACAGCAAGATGGGGAAAAAAACATAGTCGGGGGTTACAGAGTGAAAGAGTGACAGTAAGACAGAAAATGTAGATCCAGAATAGAAAAGAGGAATGAATAGAATGTAGAGAGGAGAGCATGATGAAAGGGGGAGGAGAAAAAGAGCGAGAGTGGAGAAAGAAAAACTGAAATGCATGGCTTGGCTGAGTCATCTGTAACCACCACTTCCTTCACTGCTCTTAGAGCTCTACTGATGACTGGCCAACTTCTAAAACAGGCACACACACACACACACCAATCATCTCCTGCTTTCAGCTTCACACCACTCAACATCTTTTGTTTTCTAAAAAAATTATATCTCCTATGTGGCTCTCTACTTCTACATATACCATCACGGGGAGCATGAGAATGGCACAAATCTAACGGGAGGTACAAGGTTTTAATGTTACTGCTTGAAGATTGCGTTTAATTATATATTTAGGAGTTAAGACACTTCAAATAACTGCAGTACACACAGGACCGAGAAGTCTGTTGCATCCTTGAGATTATGGGATGATTATGTGAAAGCCTGGGAAAGCGAGTCATGGGCTGACCCCACTCCAACCAGTCAAATCAAGACCGTTTCCTTTCCCAGAGTCCCCTAAAGGATTGTTTCTAAGTTGGGCGTGTTCAGAAGCTTGCTTGATATGTTGTTAGATGATGGGGAATCACAGAAAAAAAAAGAAATGTAACTTCTTTTCTAAAAAGTGTTTATTATTCCATCTACCCGGCAGCTAAATGGCCCTTTTCTACTGGACTATACAGCCAATGGCTTCTTCATTAGGTACACTATGTAATACCAGGCTGGAGCCCTTTTTATCTTCAGAACTTTAGGCTTTGGCTGCTGCTTGGAGATTTACAATATTTTTGGACTCGAGTCAGCTGTAGTTGCCATGCCAGGCCACTACATGGCGCTGTGATTTTAGAATGTCACTGATCCTTAGCTTCCACCTCGCTAACTTTCACCTCATAGTAAACAGTAACTCATCTCCATCTGCCATGAACAAAGTGGGTATGTAATGTGTTCCTTATCAGAGACGGTGCCAAACTGAACAGGTTAAGTAGCACAATTCTAGCCGCGTTTGTTTTTGTTGTTTTATTTCCGTGCAAGCATAGAACAAACCCTACAGGCTTTCACACATCCACGCGGGGTTGATACGGAAAAGTTTCACTCGGAGACCTGGTTTCAGATAATGCCGTTGTGAGACATTCTGGTGTCGCGTAAACGAGTGTCTGGACTGCAACAAAAAGGCTACGGTTTAGCCGTGTAAACGGGGAATCTTAATTTTCATGGCATAGATTCCAGAAAAGGTCCTCAGACATTTTGTTTCCTTTTGACATTAGTTCACAGCATCAGTTCTCACCCCAAATGTCCCCTGTTGGATTGAGACCGGGTGACTATGGAGGCCAGGTAAGTGTAGCTAACTCACTTAAGAAGCCATTTTTTGAGATAATTTGAGCTTTGGATCATAGTGGAGTATCCGGCTTTAGGAAGCCATAAGAACATAGACATACTGTAGGGATGGACATGATCAACAGCAGGCTGAAGGAATGTTTTATTGGTGTAAAGGTGAAAACCGCTTCACTTTCACGTTGCTGACTCAAAATGTCCACTTTACATGTAGACTACTGTATTGCTTTTTTAAGTTGTGTTACAGGAACTCATCCCACAAAGCATATTTGATACACATTTCATTGAAAGTGGAAACAATATTTCTATTTAAATATCTCGTGTTACAACACAGACAGCTGAGAATCATATACAAGTGCGGCCTAAACATGTACTTTTTTATTTTATTTTCAAAGTTAGACACTGCGATTTTTGTTCAAATGTGCTCAGTAGTTCGGGCATTACTGTTTCCTTTTACGTCAGTAGTTCGTGTATTTTTATTATGTTCGAAAACATCATTAAAGAACTTTACAGACAAAGGAATATTCCTCTGAAAAGTGTCATATCTTGGGCTACAAAATTACTGAAAATGCAGCCTAATTCAATTGGAAAAGCAAAAACACTTAAAAAGTCTGACAACTACTGCTTCAGCCCAGTTTAAATTGGTAAAAGACACCGTGGCTCCTCGTAGGTCATTTTTGGTTACAGTGCTGTGGAAACGGAAATTCCTAACATTGCTGAGATAAAGAAATACCTTTACATCTCCTCCATGCAGACAACATTTAACCTTTTCAAATGTCATTTAGCCACACAGGCTTAGGCTTATCATAAAAAAGCAAGCTTCATGTAAACAACAGAAATCAAGCGAGTGCATTTTTGGCATAGTTGTGGAGAAAGATTTGACCCAAAAGAGGCCAGCCAGACTTGACTGTCTGGGTTTGGGGAAATAAAACGGCAGTAATAGCACTTCTTTAAAAATGAAAAATTGTCTTGTTGAAGGAGAATTATGCAATGTTTCCTGACAAAGATCTGATAATGCTTTGAGCACTGAGGCAAGTGGCCCGATTTCTGTTTTAGATCTCCGAGAGAAAAAAAAGTAACTGAACCATGACAAAAAAAAGTAAGATTACAGTTTTTCGGAATGTTTTGTTAATACCCAATAACTCATTTATAGTTCATTTATTCTTGTCAGAAGTTACACTTAACTATGTTTGTAGCGATGAATAATTTTTTTATTTGTATTTGGGTTATTTTATACAGTTATTCAGATTAGTGTGTCACTGGTACACACACAAACACACACACACAGTTCTTGTGTCAATATGAAATATCAACTCCCTCATCTCAGAAACAGAAACAAACCTAATGAGCCAAACACGACAGCATCACACCCCAGGACTGTTCCTTCTGCGCACAAACAAACATGTACCCACTGAACCGATGAAGCCCGTGTGGTCAGAAACAAATTACAGGTTATTTTAAAGTTCAGCTTGTGACACATAAATGTTTCAAATCAAACTAAATTTGCCATCAGAGAAAGACAATTGACCAAATAAAGTTACTAAAAGAAAATGGTGATTTTATCAAGGGAAAAAAGCATCCAAAACAACCTGGAAACAAGCTGCAACCTTTTTAAATCACAACATTGTTTCAGTTTCCCACATGGGCCTCATTACCGGACGAACTGCTGGCTAAAGAAATGACTTAAAAAGAATAGTTTTGGAAAAGCAACACATCAGAAGAAATTCGAGAACAAATCGGAAACAAAGTCACTGCCAACTTCGCAAAGGGTTACAAAGCCGTTTCTATGGTTTTGAGAATCCAGTGAACCACAGCGAGAGCCGTTATCTACAGGAGGAGAAGAACTGGAAACAAAAATGAGCCTTCCTAAGAGTCTTGAAACGCTACTGCAAGAACACAGCGACTGCTCATCCAGGAGGTCACAAACAAGCCGAAATAACAAAGCTCTACAGGCCTCATGGTTACCGCAAGGATTCATAATTCAAGAAATTAGAGTCTGGGGTAAAATGGTGATTGTTCTGAAAAAAACAAAAAAAAAAACAAATATTTATCGAAAAGAAAATAAAGGACAATTTCAGAATCTGTCCAAAATCCTGATCATCTCCGAGTCTTTGGATAAACAATTACTGTCAAGACTAGAGTGGAACTTGGAGGGCGGGAGTCCTTTACACATTAAAACATGACAGCCTGGGGTTGATTTACCATGTCAGGATCTACACAAGTCGCCACAATTGATGGAAACGTCAACTCTCTCAAAAGTGGAAAAGAATGTTGGGAATCATTTCACAATCCTAAATGTGTTTTGTAAAGTGCTTTGTGGTTTCTGACATGTAAAAGTTGCTACAGAAATAAAGTTTACGTACTTAAGTGGCTCCCACTTTCAAATGGCTTCAAAACAACAAAATTAATCTGTATTAGTTTAAAAACGATAATCCTCCACGTTGCCATTCCTGCCAAGGGTGAGACAATAGGGCCAGTGTGGTTGGATACTTTAAGCTCCTTTAATTACATGAAATCATGATTTGTAAACTCCTTTTCGTGTTTATTCAGATTATCCTTGTCTGGTGTTATTGTTTTTTGATGATCTCAAACGTTTAAGTCATACAGAAAAAAAAAACAAAAAAACAAAAACGAATCTCTGCCAGGCAAATACTTTTTTAAACAAATCGATAAACTGACAAATCGGCTGATATTTGGGTCTGCATGGGCCCTAACGCCAAAAAAGTATCGCAAATCCCACTGAGGCCTGAACACTAAATGTCTAAAAGCACAACTAATGTCAAAATAAGATCACAGGTTAAGATCAAAACAGCTTTTATAAGATGGTAGATTTGAACATCACTTTTTATTTCTCATAAGCACCAAATCAGAAGGACATTACCACTTACCCCTCTGCACCTGACAGGGGATCTGACACCTGGCATTGTGATTTCTCGTAAATAACTTGTCATGAGTAGAAACGGTTTCGCTTAAAATAATTCTGGTTGTTTTTTGTTTTTTTTTGTTTTTTTTTTCTCTTCCTTTTGAGGGGTAAATCATAACCCGTGAAACTATCTGCAGCCTGCACTCGACCAGAGCTTTCGTTGACATTCAGAAACACGTCACAGTGAACCCACCGTTCTGCAGAATGACACATCAAGAGCATTAGTTAAAACGAAAACAAAATTACTGCCTCATCATGAGAAGATCGTCATCAGCAGCATGCAGCTTTGGCCTCCAATGTGATCGGTTCCTGTTTGCAATTCTAGAAGTGATCGGCGTGCAACTGGGAGATGAACTCCTACTCCGTCCAGCTGAGGAAACGATGGGAACTTATTAAATGCAATGCTTCCTCTGCAGTTCCCACGCTTATCACAGCACACTTGAACGATCGAGTACAAATGGCTGCTCACAAGGCCAGACGGGGCCCATGTGGAGTCATAACCACGATGGGTAAAATCGAGAGCACATCCTAATCGTGAGGTTCATTCTGCTGCTCAACATATGAATGGTCTACTTCCTGCTAATGAATAATAATGACACTGATGCAGACATCACTGTAGCCTTGGAGTACAGTGAATGCAAACATGACAAGTATTAAGTATTTTGATCAAAGATGAACTTTTTTGAAGTGGATGTAAGGAGAACTCCCAGCAAACGAGTTCGACACAAAGTTAAAACGCCAGGATGTTTGTCATCGTCTGACTGAATCTGATTCGTCAAGAACCATCCGGATGTTCTTAGGATCATAACACACTCGCATACTTTATAAGACGACATAAAGTGTGCAAGTTTATGTTATCTTGTAAATTAAGTATGAGATAATATGTCCGACAGATAAAGATGAACAGCTGAACAAGATACGAAATATCAAACTGTATGTCAACATAATTTTCAATACTGTGGCCACATTTTTCAAAGACACACTTCTGTCTAATAAAAACAGAAAAAATGTAAAAACTTCAAAAAGAATTTAGTCTTATTTAGGGCAAAAACATTAACTATTGGGCAACTCAGCCCCTTTTAAGAAAAAAATTTGAGTGTTGTTTTCCTTTTTAGCAAAACAGCAAATACTACAACACTTACTAGATGTGTTAATATACTTTATGGAAGTGTGTACCTTAGATTTAGTTCTGTCTGCCGCCAGTCTGTCGCAGGGCAACACAGAGACAGACAAACTCCATGCAGAAAGACCCCGGGCCGGGAATCGAACCCAGGACTTTCTTGCTACAAGGCAACAGTGCTACCAACTGTGCCACCGTGCAGCATCACTAGTTTCCCTTACTATGAAACAGAGTCATGAAGTGAAGCATGTCAGTCATTTTTTTCTGCTTTACCATTTCAAATTAATGCCATGCAGAGTTTGTGTAAAAACACACATTGACTGGTGAACATAAACCTGCATAACACTGAGATTCACGTAACATTACAGCGTTTCGTCCATTAATATTTAAACAGATACCATTAGCTGTGGCCATCTGGCATCTTTACAACTTCGCCATTGCAAAGTCCTGAATGTGTTTGACGTTTTTAAAGTCTTTTCAGACATCAGAGTGTTTGTAATTAAGATGCTTCCGTAATTAAGATGCATAGCTAGCATCTGGGGGTTATCGGTATCTTATGCTGTGGCATAAAGCGGATCCAAAACGCAGGAAGGAGGCAGGAAGCAGGCGGATTAAAGTCAACTGTTTACTTAAAAATAAGAAAACACTAAAGCTAAAGTCAAAAGGTGAGTCCAAAACATGCAGCCGGAGGGAAACACAGGGATACACAACAGGAGGATCTGACCAAGAGCTTTTCTGACAGAGATATTTACGCAGCAGAGATCGTTGCTGAACAAGGAGCAGGAAGTGGATTAGAAACTTGGTGCAGCTATGAGAGGAGGCAAGTAACTGAAGCTGAACTGAGGAAATGGGAGAAGCGGCTGCTAGCATACATTTTGCATGTCCATGTCATTTTAGTAAAGATCAGGCAGCAGCTTATTGCTATGATTCTCCTCCATGGTTCCTGTGAGCCAATGAAATGAGGGGAGGGTCTGTGTGTGTGTGTTTAAAAACTTAAATACTCTTACAACGACTTACTGAGGTTTTTGTGAACCTTTAACTTCTGATACCCGAATGTCATTTTCTCCAGGGACGGATTCGATTTAGTCAGTTATTACATCTCAATCTCAATAATTGTAAATAAAATAAAACTGGAAAAAAACATGACAGAGAAGCAATCCCCACACATAAATATGCAAAGAAAAAAAAAAAAACAGGATCCAACTGAAACTGAAACCTTATCTGCTTTTATCAGTAAGAGCAGACAGCCTTGAATGCTAAGTTTGACAAACCATCATAGATAAACAATAACAAATATAACAAAGACGAGGCAGAACTAGATTAAAAACCTAACATGGAGGTTCTGGCTGGCTCAGTTGCGACATGTGCAGAGGCTCACGGCTGTCCTGGGTTCAGTTCCCGATCTCAGGCTGCATGCCTCCCCGTTTTCTCTCCTCGCTAATTCCTGGCTTTGTACTATTCAATAAAGGTCACAAGAACCTAAAAAAAAGACTAAAATTTAAATAAAATTATTAGTAGCAGCATTCCAATTCAGTGCTCTGAAGTCGAGGAGCAAATTCATTCTCCAAAACAGCGCAGATCCGTCAGAACAACCAGTACCTCTGGTGCAAAGTTCCTTCATGAAAAACAAAAAACAAAAAAACTCTACAGCTATCTTTGAGTTTATCGCAGCTCATTTATCTCTCTGACATGGAGCCACGCACGACCGGTGCACAAACAGAAAGTAAGACTTTGACGAATGCTGGCTCAGCAGAGCACTCATTGTGGGAGGATTGTGGGAGATTGAGTCTGCAGATGAGTCAAGGAGACCCATTATACTCGATATCAGTATGAATGGCCTGGCTCTCTATCTTTAGGTTTCGTGTGGGAATCGAACCAACATCTGCTCGGCCGTTGCCTAGGAAGACCTCTCTGCACCGTGAAAAACATCTGACACAATGCGTTTGTTTTTCAGCTTTGGGTGAAAAAAGAAAACATTATTGCATCCAATGTAGAGGTTGTACAAGTGGTTGTGTTACGCTGAACATTTCCAGATTCTTTGGTTTATTACAAACGGATGAGAGAACTTTAGGTGACCTAGAGGGGTTTTCTAAAATTATTAGAAAAGCTAGGCATTTCAATCGGCCAGCTCGGCTGTACGTAATCGATTCGAGCATCCTGTGACACAAAAAGGAGGCAGGTTCTTCAAAAGATCAAGATACAGCTCTTCTTTGAAGAAGCCTAATTATTTTTCCAGCTAACTGGCTATCACCTGCTTCGATCAGCAGGCAGACAGCATGATCACTACTTGTATTGTTTTTAATATTTCTGACAGATGACCTCTTATCTGTCTTTTGGCAGTGGTTCAGTCAGCCTGCTTTGCAGATTTTATCGCGTGAAGAAGACTCTTTGAAGCAGCGAATTCAAGTTGTCGTTGGCAGCAAACAAAAAAACACACAAAAAAAATAAGTTTGCGTTTCAGCAATTCATTTGCCTTAAAGGTCAAATCTGGACAAATTTCAAATATACCAGCCGCAACGCCTTGGGGAGTTTGACTCTGACACTGAGCAGTTGCGAGGTTAGTAATTCGGCAGCTGCACGTGTTGATGAACGATAACGTGCAGTTTTGATTGCATCAGTCAGTCAAACATCAATGGAGATGACTGTGCTCAGAGCTCACAGTGTCCCTCTGCCGAACTCTAGTCATGGTCAAACGGTAACCTAAACTTTCTAGCGGTATTCAAGCCGGGCGCCGGTCCAGAAACCTGTCATGCGCTTTACCTTTTGCCCCTACTCTCCTAATCCCAGCCTTCATCTCGCCAGTCACGCAAACAAAAGGCAAAGGCGACTTTTAAAGGCTCGCTCGATTCCTGTGCGATAACGTCTGGCTCCGAGAATATCAGCCGATGACGGATGGCTGCACATCTGTTCTCTGCGTGTCAGAGGGAAGTCAGTAACACAGACCTGGAAACGCAAGTCAGCAGTTCCTCGTTTCATTGTCCTCCTTCCAGTTCTTGCTGTTACGGTGCACGGTGAAACGAATGAGATCATTTACTGTAAATAGAGAGAAAGAGAGAGAGAGAAACAGGCTTAGAAACAAAATGCTATGGGGAAAAAAGAATGCTTCACAATAAAGTAAACATTTAGGGCGGCGGCTCTTAAATCTAACCCTCTGAAATAAAACGCAGAAATCACAACAGTAAGATTAAATTACCAAGCCTCTGAATCTTTGAACATATGTCATACATGATACTATGTTTTGGACTACAGCGAGTCCATGCATTATAGGACATATACATATAACCTTTAAATAATTATCAAATCTAGTTCGACTTGTTTAGGACACGTCCCACAAACGACATAGAAAAGTTGATTGGGGTTCATTTGATGCCAGTCGTAGATTTACTTTGAATTTCTAAAAAAAAAAAAAAAAAAAAAACCCAGAAAAGCAGACAGTGAAACAAACACAACGTGGTGGGGTAACAGTTTAGGGTGTAAAATACTAGTAAAACATACTTTTATATTATTAACCCACATCTTCAATGCACATTATTCTCTCTTTTTTATCATGAGCTAACGCTATTTTGAGTGTTAGCATCTCAGCTCAGGAACAGGACGATGAAGTTCATCCAAATTGAGAACATGTATTGTTGGTGAGCAAAGTTTGGATCCATAGCAACTAAAATAGAAAAGTGTCAACCACATAAGCAGCCTTTTTGTGACTGTAGCATTGCACACATTGAAACTGCAGGATGACCCACAGCCCAACATCGTGCAGCTCTGATGCCGACTGGAAAAGAAACATTTCAGAGAAACCTGCATGCCAGTCAACAACCACACAGACAGAAGAAAAATAAAATCGAAAGCTGGAGTCATTTTTTTTTTTTTACAAATAATTGCATTCATTTAGCATAAATGCTGCCTCGCATCTTTTGATTTTAGTTGCCAATAAGTCGGAAAGATTTTATCAGGAAGTACGTTATGACTGTTAATCTGATGTTTATGTCGTAATATGTCACCTGATAAGATTCTCTTTAATTAATCAAATTAAATTTTATTTTATCTCCACAGCTCAGGTTTTTTGCAGTCATCCATTTTACTCATTACGTTAGCTTGAGTAGCAAAGAACCTGATTTGACTGGCAGCCAATCAGAAAGATGAGCACAGCAAGTGCTATTTCTATCTCGTACGCTCAATTTTAACTTATATTTTATAACAATGATGATGAACTTATACTGTGTGTTTATCCTTGTAAAATGCAGTTAGCTGCTGCCTTTGTGTGATGAAGTGAATTCATTCAGAAACTAAAGAGTACGTGCTCAGATGTGCTCTAGTACTTGTGGGGACTGAACAAGGTGTTAGAAAATTCAATCACAACTAATGTAGAAATTGAAGTCTGGTCTGGATTTTGCCCTGATGAACTCAGACATTGCCCTCAACATTCATATGGTTGGAACATAAAATTATCAGTGAACTTTTCTTCTTCTTCTAAGAAAAGAAAAAACAATCGGCAAGTTGCAGCTGGGTTCAAAAATGGGTGGAAATAGCTCAGACCAGCTGGATTTGATTTGGACCTGTATCTAATTTGTGTGCTTTGCTTATGCATATTCTCTAAGTAAGAAATTGTGTCAACAGAATTAACATTGCACCACTTTTTCAGATTGTATATTATTTGAGACAAACTCAACCTAGAAAAAAAAAAGCTTAATCAGGCCTCTTTTTTTTTTTTTGGCTGAACATCACATGTTGAAGTATGTAACGTTTTCTATTCGAAACCATTTTTCATGTTGACATCCCCTTATCATGCCATCTCCCCACCAGAGTCTTTCCGTACTGAGATCAACCCTCATCGACCTCAGAATTTGTTGCTTTTGCGTTGACATAAGTGGAAAAAATTGCCTGGCGTTGTTTAACAATGGAAACACTTTCCAGCAGAACAATTCTGAGATTTTACAAGTGGGAATAGACACCCACACATCCGCTTACTGAATCTGGCTGTTTTTAGTTCATGTCACAAGGAGTGTGTCTACGTGTCTGAGCACATCTAGAGGGACAACGAACGCCATTCAGTGGCTAGTAGAAGACTGTCAACAACTTTACCAGAGCAGACTAAATTACGTTTAGTAACTTATGTTTGTCAGTCAAAACGAGGCTTACGAAGTTACTTTTGTGATTTATTTCACAACCTGAAACAAGTCAAACTTCTCTGTGCAAAAGTTTTTGAAAGTGGGTTAAATAAATAATGGGAAGCTGTTTAATTAAAGAGGAATTGTGTCCAGATCACATCTCTGATTGGGGCAGATTTCAGCACTAGTTTTACTTCCAAATTAAAAAAAAAAAAAAGTGGGGGGTGAGGGGCTCGTCTGTCTTTCCCCGTCCTTTTTCCTTCCTCCCTGCAGCTGCCTCGCCTGCTCTGTTCCTGGGAGACTCCGGACACGGAGCCGTCGTGACTCAGCCAGGAGAGGATCTGACTCACCTCCTGTGGAGTCTCGGCACTTAATTCCCACGAAGGTGTTGCACAGAGATGCTATTGTGCGTCTGATTAGGCTAGACATACTGACCGATGGGGCGGGAGCGGGGACAGAGGGGGCAGCGAGACGCTCTTCCTTTGGGAACACTGGCTTATTTGTCTCTGAGAAAGTTTACAGTACTGGTCCTAATTCTGGCATCTTCTAAGAGTTCATTCAGGAAGCCCTACTGTATATTGATATGTTTCTGTGTCCTTTTGTGTGTGTGTGTGTGTGTGTGTGTGTGTGTGTGTGTGTGTGTGTGTGTGTGTGTGGTCTATGATGAATAATGGCTGGGGCAGACCACCATGATCATGTGTTTTATTCGCAGATGGGCTCTTAATGATTCCCCTCCATGGAGTCTAAAGTGACCTTTGGGAACTGCTTTGCCACACATCACGCAGGCCGTGTTAAACTTAACTCGCTGCAGTTTGATGATTTAATCATTTACCATGTCGGAGAAAAGGTGAATAAAGAAAGCTGGTGAAACTGCAGACATGGCAGAGTAAAAAAGTTTCACAGTATTTACACAAAGACTTAAAACAAAATATTTTTAACAAAATCTATTTTGAGCAAAGAAGCCATTATTTTTACTTCTGCCAAAACTTGTGTTTATATTAGTATATATTGAGCAAACATTGAAAAGCTGTTAAATTTAGGTGGTCAAAACTCTCTTGTAAGAAAGACAAAAGTGTTTTAATCTTTCAGCCCGCTGACGGGCAGTGTGTGAATTATGTGGAGCATCTCATCATAAAAGATTTTAAATGGCATGCTGGAAAATTTTTAGCTGAAAGCTGCAATTTGATAAACCCGACAATAGAGCATCAGTTTAAATTAGTTGTTTTAAATTTTCTAAAAGGAAAGAAGGTAAAAAGGCGATACCTTAAATATTTCTAAATGGAGACACTAAATGAGCGGCAAAAAAACTTTTATGTTTTCCAGTATGTAGATAGAGTTCAGATCAAAATTATTCATACACCTGGAATATTTAGGTTTACTGAAATGCTTCTTTTGACAGGAAGTCGTGCCAGCAGGAATCCCAACTTGAGTCTGATTAAAGATTAGGGTGATGGCCAGGGGCTTTCCAACAGAGGCGTTGGCCGGGGCAGCAGTGGACACCCCAGGTGTCAACAGTGATGACTGTCAGATCACTACAACGGGTATGTCAATTCAATATGAAACAAAGACAGAAATAATTTATGTTTACACTTCCTCTTTACACTCTTCTTCTGCTAACACAGATTTTATCTGCAGCTCCGTTCACCGTTTCACAAATTACAGTTCATTTGTTATTCTCTAACTGCAAGTAGGAAAAAATTAAGAAAAATGATGGAAAATCAAAGCTACGTTAAAAATAAAAGTGAACAAGCTCTACTCTTAACTGAAACTCTTATTTGAGAGGGCTCATCAGGAAATTGATCATTAGCAAAACGGATAGTTTTCTTGGTCGTTTTGGACTGAGAGAAGGTCGGACGCCGGGCAAGTCGTCAAGAAAGTATGTTCTTTAGGTAGCAGGTTACTCAAACTGAATATTTTCTTTCATTAGTATAAGGACTCCTAAATCACCCCCACTCTGGTCACCACTTTTATGAAAGTCCAGCTCTGCCACCGTCTTTCAACCTCACAGGCCTGGGAATAAAAAAATCATCACTGAAGATAAATGGTCAAAAATATTAGATGGAAAATGCAAAACGTTGGTCAGAAATAGAGGAAAAACATAACTGCTGTAATGCCACTAAGGGCTTTGTTAATAATTATTTTGAATTCTGTTTAAACATAAACAGATATATATAATTTCCGTCTCCTCAAATCAAATTTTAAATTATTTGAAATCTAAATTTGTCAGGAATAAGTTTAGGCTCAACTGCAACTACATTAATGCACATGGATGTCTCCGTAGATCTGCGCATTTCAACACTTTGATCACATAAAAAAAAAAAGAGAGATGCTGTGCTTAGTCAACTGTAGGTTCATATAAAATTGACTTAAAATAAAAAGAAAACCTCGTAATTTCGCCATACAACGTAAAACAAGAGTCTGCTAATAATAGCCTCACTCAGAGGCTATTTCAGCGACGATGGCACAAGCGTCCGGACGCCAACGCAACAGGAGGGAGGCCTCGAAGTTCCACTGCGAGGCTGGAAACTAATAAAAGCTCGAAGTTTCCAGGTCACTGTGTCTGACTGACTTTCACATTTGCCTCGACAATAAAACTTTCACTCAGACACCATCTAACAGTCACCATCCAGTCAGACCAAGAGATGCAGTGTGGGAGGCAAAAGTGGAAAGCGCAGTTATTGTGCTTGCACAATCTCTCTCTCTGATGTGGACCGCTTCAGACGGAATTCATTTAAAGTCAGTCATCTGGAAAGACAGCTGAATAGAAGAAAGGGTTTGTGTCCTTTGCATCAAGCGGATGACTGTTTAAGGTAATTCAAAAAATACCTGAATTTATTGCGGCGTCCTAATTTGCAACAATCCCCACCCCTCCCGGATCCAAGTTTGAACTCATATCTGGCTACAGATCTCACCGGCTGATAAGCGAACGACTGTACATGACCTAATGAGGTACGTCACATAGTGTAGCTTTTATAAAGAAACGTGATAATCTGCAGGGATTTATTTTTATTTATTTTTTTTGTAGTTCTGCATTTGCTTTCTCAGCGAAAACGGCACTTGCAGATTTGCAGAGGCAGGGTTTCTCTCTCCAGGAATCAGAGGGGTAGACCCGACGCTGAAACACATGATGCAAACAACCGGCACAGCAAACAGCCACACCGAATGAAAGCTTCACGCTTCTGCTTAACCTGACCTATATACTTTAGGGCTTTAAAGAGAAACTAAAGATCCAACAGAAATCCTGTGCACACAAGACCTTCAGCCTTCTTACTCCCCCCCCCCCCCCCCTCCAACAGAACCACAAATCAATGCAGTTTATTGGAGTTTTATGTAATCGATTAACACAACACTGCTCATATTAAGGGGGAAATAAAGAAAGCGGGACGTGAATTTCAAAAACTACAAAGAAAAATATAATATAAAGTGATGTGTACACAGGCCTCTGGAGAATTACAGTTGCAAGTCTGACTAAACTCCCCTTTGCAGAGATGCGATGGGCCTCTCTGCTGCTTCTGATAAATGTTCTCCTGACCCATCACGCCAGTGTAGGGCCAGGAGAGGGTGGACGGTCATGCGTTGGCCGGTTTTGTGTTTTATGAGGGTAATTCCTACTAAAAACAGACACAGTCGATACACAACAGAACAAAAACGACAGAAAACTCAATTTGAATTGTTGAATTTTGATTTTACAGGTAAAATATCAACTGTTCACAATAGTTCACAGAAACAATTTTGTGAATAAATTCAACTGAAATCCTCCTTTCTTTGTCCTGTCATCTTATAAATATGTCTATTCAAATTAAAAGCCTACTTTAGTGGACTTTAAGCGTCTGATCATTGCAGAAATAAAGACACAGTGCAAAGTTTAGCTAAAGCAGCTAGATTATAAGAACAATTGGTCTATTTTTGCCAAGTCTTTGAATTTAGCTTAATTTATTAATTTGCTTATTTTCTGACTGATCTCTTTTTCTTTTCTTTTACTTGTTTAGAATAAATTTGCAGGTTAATTATTTGTAGCGTATGTATTTATTTTTGTTTAAGACATGGGTATTTCACATACAAATACAGAGGTGTCAGGCAAATTTATATGCGTGTGGTTGGCCGTATGTATTTTTATCAGTCAGTCAGTCAGTGGGCGAGCATGTGAGGCAGTCAGTCAATCAATCAGTCATGCAGGAACCAGAGCAGGAAAGGCAAAAAAGGATCCTGTGAACACGTACTCCATTGTTTTCCTGCAAACTTTGAATCATTTCACCACAGAACTGCAGTTTTGGACTTTTTTTCTTTTTCCGTGCCGCATAAACCACAAACCCGCGGTGCATTGAGCGACTATTCGAGTTACATTCACCTCGAGTTTGATCGCTCTAAAGTTTTCTCGCTTCATGGACACTATCCAGATGATTAAAAACTCGAAGAAAAAGAAAGACGGGAAGAAAATGGAACACCTGTAGTCACCTCTTTGTCATGTCAGAAGTGGAACAATACTACGCAACTCAATCGGTAATCACTGTGATAGGTGTTAAACACACGCACGCACACACACACACACACACACACACACACACACACACACACACACACACACACACACTAGACTAATTATTGCCACAGCTGCCCCCACTGGGCTGATCTAGTGTGTGAACCAAAACCTGGCTCTTTCTCACTGCTCCTCCTTTATTATGTTTATTTATAAAGCGTTCTAATCAATGACAGCCAATCAATATCTGAAATTTCCAGGGGGCGGAGTTTTAAGTGATCATCCATGGAAATAAAAGCGACTCTAAAGACTCGGTTAAAGCTACTATTTCCAAATCCCCACTACTTTGAGGATTTGGAAAATGCTGCCCTCTCCTGGCTTCAAAGAGGAGTTACATTAAGACAACCAAAAGGAGCTTAGTATGACATTGCAGTGGTAGACAGATCTGTCAATGTCTGATCTGTCAAGGCATGGATTTGATCAGATCACCTGAAGCTGTGATGCGGTATCTGCCAGCTAGATGTTAGCATCTTAGCCCTTCGATTGGGCTGATTTGGTCATCACATCCCACAAACGTTCGACTGGACAGAGATCTGGGGAATCCGGAGGCTGAGTCAACATCTAGCATTCGGTCATGCGCTTTCCTGAACTATTTGTGCTGTGTGTTAGGACACATGCTGCCATCAGGGCATACAGTTTCCATGAAAGAGTGTACACATTTCTTATGTTGATGCAATGAGTCATGGGGACACCCCTAAGGACAGAAAGACCCAAGGTCATTCAGCGGAACACGACAGCTTTGACCCTCTTCCCTTTTTCCCCATGTCCATTCTGATGCAGTGTGTTTCCCAGGTGAGCCATGCACACACATCCAATTACCCAAAAATAATGCAAAAATAATTCTACTCATGGTTGGTTCTTTTGGCATTGAACAGGGGTCAGCATGGGCATCCTGACGGGCTTAAGGTTAAATATACTCCCATAGGCAAAAAGTGGCAATGCTGCAAAAAACTTCCAGTAAAAATCTTTCACTTGACTAGTGAGACTTTCAGCTGTCTTTGTACAGCAGGTCTAGGTTTCTGGCAAAGTCATAAACATAAATGGTGATTGCAAACAGTGATCTCAAAGCTTTTCTTACGCTGCTTCTTCAAACATCTTTCATTTGACCAACAATATTAAGAGGTTCCCTTACACAGTGAGATGGTGGAATTAAGAAGCACATTTTTTTTCCTGCCATACCAATTCTAAGAACTAAATGCTCACACCAACAAATAGGTACCCTGACCATTTCATCGGTCAGTCGTCCAAACGTTATGCCTGTTCGGCTTAAGTCTCACTGGAATGGATAATAGAAAGGCAGGAGTGACTTAAATAACCTTTTATTATGACTCTATTTAGAGAATAGTATCTCTAAAAAAGCAACACAAGTGAAGCTGTGATTGTAGTCCACACAAGATCACCAAACCTGAATAGCAACAGATAGAAAATAGGTCTGATAAATTTAGATTTCAACATTCGGATGTCAGGGTCACCACGGAGCCACCCGGCCAGCAGCTGGTGGTGTTAATGCTTTGGCAGATATTTTCTTGGCACACTTTGTGACACGTAGTACCAAAGCCATATCAGCCTACCTGTGGATCCTAGCTGACCATGTCCATCCCTTTATAACCTCTGTGTAACCAACCCATCCTCTGGTGGAGCAACATAGCCCACAATGGCATCAGACTCACATCAGCACTGTTCTCCAATGGCAACCACAGCCTCCAGATCTTAATCCAACAGAAAACCTTTGAGGAAATTAGTCCAAATCAAAGGTTTAGTTTCTGAAACCTTTGTCCAAAACTGGAAGAGCTGATCAAAACTAGATATTTCTTAGAACCTGGATGTAGATGTGTAAAAAGCTTTGAAGAATCCAAGCTGTTTTCTACATGCAGTCACATTTCAAGAAGGCAAAGATTTAGTCCAATAAACTGTGTACCGTTTTTAAATCTTGGGAGTACATCTTCAAAAGCCCCACGCTTTGCCAGTGTGGTGAACTAAGAAGGATGTCTGTGAGATCTGCGCCCTTTAAACTCAGACAGCAGATGGAGACAGAGAGTAGTGAAAGGCCTGGCCCTCAGAGTTTGGCTCCAACCTTGATGGTAAATTGTTTGTTTAAACGATTTTTATAATTGCTGTTATAATATCTGTTGTAATCTCTCAAAAATTAACAACAAGCAGCAGGACAGAAGTCACTGTCTAATGTGAAAGGAAAAGAAAAGCTGATCAAGCTTCCAGACTAACAGCTTTACAAGTATAGTTTCAATATGGCACATTCACTCTGACATTCATTTGCATGCTCCCTTGTCGCACTTGGCTAAAAATCAACTCGATAGTTTTCTCCCCAGTTTTGCTGTCATCAAAAGATTGAAACTTCTTTTGCTGCAGCAAACGTTGTGCAGAAACATTGCCGTTTGGTTCCGTTTTATGTAATAAATGGGCTCTTCCGCTAGAGGGCAATGTAACTCAACGTATGAAAACCTTAGAGAATCTAAAAATCAAAACTACAGTGCATCAAGAGATTTTGTTCTCTCTTTTTTTCTCAGATCCTAAATCCGAGGAGTTCTCTGACAGATAGTTGTGTCTTCATTTGCTAACAAGCACATATCGTAACCTTCCTAAAATAATGGCCAAAGTTTTTGTTTTGTTTTGCTTTTTGCCAAAAGATGATTTAGGCAAATACAAAAACAATTTTGAAAAAAAAAAAAAAAAAAGAAAAAAAAAAAAGGACTTAGGCTATTATTGTAGGAAGGTGACGATATGCAAGTTCTGCTTTTAAAATGCTCTGTGAAGACTGTGTGAGAAAAATAATCAGTACCTGAAGCTGCAGAAAGTAATTTCTGTTTCATGCACCATGTTATTCCCATGACCTTTGATCCTTTCTTTGATGGCGGCACTGACAGGAAATCCTCCCAACATCGTTGCATGAAATACAAAGGAGAGGACGCATGAAAGAAGAGGCAGAAGCCTTTTGCCTGAAAAGGAAAGCAATTGACAGATGAAACCTCTCTTCTTTTTATGAACAGAGTTTCGCGCTCCACCACCACCACTTCCTCTGTTGTGAAGCTGACGGGTGCAGTTCTTTACTGGAAACCAGTAGCTCTGACTAAGAACACCACAGTAGTATTGTATGGTGAGCTTGTGGCAGCCGTTAGTTGCCTAATTCAGATTGTGAGGCAGTTAACCCCTTAAATGGCATCTACATGAGAACCGGCGCGTATCCCCCTTGTTTCCCAGACATACGCTGTGGCAACGTCTTACTGGAAACCAGTGGCTTCAACTGTAAACTGGTATGGTGCGGTGACCATATGGTATTCGCACGCTGCAGGCCTGGGTGTGGGTATAGGTGTGACTGAGCTACGTCGGCTTTGCAGGATTTGTTCGAGAGTTCAACTACTGAAATCAAACAGAGAGCCGTTGAAGGCATGATAATCCGTCCTCTTGATCTTGCCTGGCCGCTGAGCGTCGTCTAACTGGCTCCTGCGCAAGACTCCGCTGTCGCCAGCAGATTAAAGCAACTCACATGTTAAGCCTTTTGACAAAGACCTTGTAAGAAAGTCGTGAACTTCAAGATGACAGCGAAACAGATGTCAACCCAACTCGTGCCTCCATTAGATAAAGTCTGAATACTATCAGAGGCACCTTATGTGTCATAGATGGAGTGTCTAAAAATATACCGCCATCACACGTGCAGAAAAGTGATGTCAGCCAGTCTCAGAAAGAGACACCGACGCCACAACCAATGTGCACACATGCTCTGATATCCACCATAATAAGCTACTTTTTGCCCAAAGTTACCTTTTTAAACAGAAGATCGTGTAAGTCAGTTCACCAACACTCCATGTGCACATTGATTTCAAACAGCTAGAATGATAGGCGCGATGCATGCTTACAGCACCTTTTTACTTCTGCAATTTGCACCTTCACCCTCAAGCCTGCGCAAACGCTCCACACAAGTCAGTAAACACTGATAATAGCTCTTCTGCAATCTATTATGCAAAATACTCACTGAGGCAACTGTCTTGTCTAGTGAAACGCTTTTTGTGGTTTTCTTGTTCTGCGTTATGAGAAAAGATTTAGATTCTCATAAACCCTCAGGCTCGAAAGCTAATCAGTCGCCTGTCAAACTACAAACAAAGCTGCCAGGCTGAGTTCCTGAAAAGCTGAGATATTGAAGATAGCTTTTTTCTTTTTAATTTACTAAAATAGGCTGTATCACAACGTTGCTCGGTGTTGAGCGCAAGAGGAAGTGCTACTGTCCCCCGTGCTGCAAGCTAGACCTATTTGCACTTACGACCACTGAATTGATGCTTAGCTTCTTGGCTAAATGTTCTGCTACGTACTTTTTTTTTTTTTTACAGTGATTTCTAAGAAAACACCCAAGAGTTGTTGAGTGGTGTTTTCTTGCTGGAAAAGGTTCAATACCTGAAGATCTCATCATTTTCAAGTTCAAAAAGATTCACAATATTTCTCCAATCAGAAAATTGTCTGAGATGTGAAAGAAAGAAAGGCAATAAGCAGAATCCATGCTGACTGGCTAGTACCAATTAAATAAACTCGTATTGCAACAACTGGTATTACAAGAAATAGCTTGCTCCAGAGCTCATGAAAAATTCCTCAGTGATAATCGGTCTTGTTTGTTGCCAGGAAGAGATGGCACCGGAGGTATGGCAATCGAACCTCTAACTGTCACTGATTGGTATAAAAACTTATTTTAAATTGTTTTCTGTAGCTCTTCCCATAGAAGACATATGATAATGGTTGTACAAACAAAGAGTATTGACAACTATTTGTATGTTCCAAACACAACTGGTGCAATAGCTAATTTGGGAATGCTCATTTGTTAGCAACAAGATGGGACTAGCCAGCATTAGTTAGCATAGCCAGTTCACATTTTCAATAAACGTTCTTACAAAAAAAAAAAACATCTCTCTTATAGTGGCCAGGTGATTTTTTTTTTTTTTTTTTTTTTTGTAGTTCTTGTATAGTAAAGAACAGAGACTGAAGAGGAATGCTAGGACACATTACATGGTATAAAGGAAGTTAGACTTTTTTCAAATAAAAATGTCAACACAACCAAAGAGAAAAAAGAAAATGGAGCCAAGTAGATGTAACAAAGTGGAAAAACACTGCCAACTAACTACACTCTGTAGTTTTACTAAGATTTAAGGAAGTTACTAGCAGCTATGAGATGTTAACTGATACTAATCAAATGTAGTTAGTAAGCTAGTCCTCAGTTTAAAGCTAGAATAGCAGAGTAATACATTTTCTGTCATAAACTCGGAATTTCAAGGTCAGCTCTTGGATCATTTAAACTTTTTTTTAGTCTGAGTATTTTTCATAGAATCTAAGGGGAATATTGACTATTTTAATTCAAACTTGACTGTAGTGATGCTAGGCTAATTTTCTCCCCCTGTGAGCCCAGGGTTAGATGCTACAAAGTAGAACAAAGTCATCCTAGATCCAAGTGAATACAGACAAAATATGCTGTTTTAGGCATAGCAAGTAATCATACTTTACAGAGTGTTAAACTATTTATGTAAAGGGAACAGCACAACAGCTCTGACAGAAATAGGGAATATAAAAATGGAGTCACAGCTGCAGGGTTTCGACATTGGTTGTTTGAAGAAAGTGCAAGTAAAGTTCCTCATTCATAACGTCAATGTCAACCATAAAGAGACTAATTTGTTTAAAGACAAATCTGTTTGAAGGATCTGTGTTGCAACCCAGAGGCATTTTTTTATTATTATTAATTATTTCTAATCTGGAAAATGAGACTACATGACTAGAAACAAAGTTGTCCAAATTTGAGCCAACAATGAAAAAGCAGCAAGCGAGCCGACTTGAGAGAAGCTTTAGTTTCTGCGCAGTGGTTGACGCAACGGCTGACTTTGTCAATGCGGCCTTAGACAGGAGGCTCGCTTTCATTTGAATGAACCACTTGTGATTTGCATTTTTGCAAATCATATTTACTCCATGTTTGTCTCCGAGCAGAATTAGGTGCTGGAGGAAGTGTTGACAGCGAGCTCAGAAAAGTGAAGCGATCCATCTATGGCGGAGAAGTCAGACTAGGTAAAAGTCGGCCGTGTTTGGACTGCATTACAGCTAATCTTCATCACTGCGTCTTTTCCAATAATATGCATAATCAAGTTATTATAAAGGGGTTGTTTTTTGTTGTTGTTTTTAGCACAAGTATTGCATTAAGATTAGCAGTCCCCTGCAAGAATCATCTTATAGCTTTTCTGGTCTGTCACGAAGATTACTACAAGAAGGAAGCCTGGTAGTCACACCAATTGGACTATTTTAATGTATTTTCCCCAGAACTAGTTGCTTTGCTTGGGGTTTTGAATCTATAAAATGGTACACATTCATTTTAGCGTTCTAGGCCATGCATAAGGTTTCATGTTTCAGTCTGGTTTTGAAGCCCCGTACAGCCAATCATGCAGCTGTGTCATCAGCTCCACAATTTGCATTTGCTGCATGTGGCGCTGTGGGCTGTCTGAGCAGATCAAAGTGTGTTATATTATCTATCTTTCTTTTATTTACAGGCCCTTATGCGGTAAAATGGTTTCTCAGTTTCAATTGCTAATAATAAAAAAGCCTTGATACGTACTAGAGAATTTTTTCCCACAAATTCAAGCCTCCATTCTGTGACTGGCCCGTTCAATTCTACACCGTCTGAGTCACATCCAGGTGGAACAATGTGGAAAGCATTTAGGCGTGACATGTTTCTCAAGCTCAGTGCCCGCATGACCCGTCAACCACCAAAGAGAAGGTTTACCGTGGCTCATCCACAGTCAAAGAGCCGATAACTTCAGCCGCGCCTCACCTGTCTGAGACAGTTTGAAGCTGAACTTTAGGCGACCTTCGCAACTTTGGCAATCACTTTTGCTCAACTTCGGCCTGAGTTTCCGGAGCAACATCTTGCATGCACATTTCCCTCTTATTTGCCAACGAGGAGGCACAGCACACACAAAGCAACCTGCAATCAGTTGGTTCCGGCTTTGACTTCATTTCCATGCTTACCGACTCGCAACACAAAGGACGAGCAGCACAGTAACAAGAGAAAGGGAGCTTTTTTTCTTTTTTTTTAAATACCCCTGCTGCGACCAAGGAGCTTTAGCCAAACAAAATGAATTCCTAAAGAGCTCAAACTGCAGGAAAATTCCAGATGCAAACTGAGTGGAATTTTAAACATAGAGCATAGTGACGAATGTAATGGAGCGGGATGGAGGGGGACATAAGTGGAGGATCCTTTGCCAATCAGCTTCTATATGTATAAATGGTTTGCATAGTATGCAAACCTTTCATGCTAACCATTGTTTACAAAACTAAAATCTAAAACAGGATATTAGAAACACTAACAACAGGGGAGGAAAGCATTTTTATCCTCCTGAGAGAGATGGAAATTGACCAAAGCAGCAGGTTATGTCTGCATATTATATATTATTGAGAAAACACATTAGTACTGGTAAGACTAAAGTCTGCACTCCATCAAAAGTGCTTTCACTTGTGTTTTGTTTAGTAAAATTAGTTCACCTAAATGGCACTTCTTAGATTCTAGTGAACACTAACTTAAAGGTATAAATTTATACCACCCGTCCTGTTTAATTGACATTTGCAGCTCGTTTAATAATTATTGCTCTTCCAGCATTTTATATCAACACTCCAGAGCCATTTTATTGTCCAAGACTGATTGAGACCTTTCTGCTATCAAGCTCAGGCTAAGACGTTACTTCAAAAAAAATTGTACTACACTAAGAAACCACTGGGTGGCACACTAAAGCAAGGTAATCTCAGTTCTGATTAAACTATGTCAAAAACTAACCCAGACTTTTGGAGGGGAACATAAGTCCACTGGATTTATGCAGAGAGGATTTATCAGAAGAGTTCCTTTAAAACTCAAGAATGTACTCACACCTCATCTGAAAATGGAGAATACTTTTGCTGATGCCCCACAGAGACGTACTGCTGCATGTGAAATGTGTGCAGAAACTAGTGTTGCTTCGCTTTGACAGTGGCTGCAGTGTGTCTGCTGTTGCACCCTAATAGGGGTTAAGTAAGGTTAGGATTTGCTAAAAGGTTCTAAGCAGTTAGAATTTTACCTGCAATAAGAAGCTGCCCGTAGTTTCATGTGTACCTCTACATATGAATTACTTCAACGAAAATGCTTTACACATTGTGTTAGCTTATTTTACACAGAAGCCTCATCTGTTTCCTGTGCAAATACTTTCTTGGCTTATGTGAAACATGACAATATAGCGTTTAGATATCCCTTTAACGGTGCTGTATAAATAAACGAGGTGCTGCTGTGCACCTTCTCAACTTTACCATAATCTAGATTAAAAATACTTCTTACATAATCTAAGATCTTGTCACTGATGTATTTATAATTCGGCATCAGTTAACATCTCGCAAGACTTTACAAGCCTCACTTCCTTTTGCATCCACAGCATCGCTGCTGTGGATGCAAAGTGCCTCAAGTGACAAGAGGAAGTTTGTGCTGCGAAGGTTGCCGAGCAGTGCATCAGGCAGAAAATAACGCGATAAAAGCACAGAACAAATTATCTCAAAGTACAACCCTCTCTGAATAAATGCGAGACCAATAAAATATGCAAACACACTCCCTCGCTCTGTGCACACGCACACAAACACACGCATGCATGCTCACTCTCACATAGTTTCTCTTCCTCTCTCTTTTAAAACACACTCAATATTCAGCTCATATCCGGGTTGACAGTTCTGCACCACCTCAGACTCCAGCCACATGAATGAAGGAAACAGGGACAGGGAATCCCCATGTCACTCATTATGAAACTCTCACACACACTTCACACCGCCAGGCATGGTTAATGTACATGTTCGGTGGGGGGTGAGCAGAGAAGTCGGTTGGCGGCAACAGGGAAAAGAAAATGTGAAGAAGGAAGGTAAAACAGAGTTGAGCAAAAAAAAAAAAAAAACACCAGATGCTTTGAGTTTTGCATGAAAGAAAAGCTATGTCTTTTCTTAGAAAGTGAAAATAAGAAGAAGAAGAAAAAAGAAACAGTCTAAGTGTGACGAATAAAGATAAAACACTTTTTAAAGTCAAAAGGTAACTTCAAATATTATTGAAAACAGGAAATTGATGTGAAAGGAAAGTGGTATAGATCAGAGGAAGGACTATTTTTCAGCTAAAAACCACGTTCACAAGTCATTTTAATCTGATACATCTGTAGCATTTCCCAATAAATGTTGTAAGAAGCTATATGTTTTCATTAACATGTAGCTTGAAGACTTTCGGGAGGTTCCTTCAAAGTTCAGTAGGAGGCTACGTTCGGTCTGGGGGGAGAGAAACGAGAACTAAAACCTAAAGTTACATCCAGAGCAGACAGGACGACTTACAATAGTGGGTTTAAGAGGACGGGACAAGATTTGAGCTCAAATGTGCTTTAAAGAAACTCTTTTCTGTTCAAGTTCAGGCAAGACATTTCTATATATTTAGAAAATGTGCTACAGGTGCACGACTGCAGTCCAGATTCTGTGAAACAGTCAACAGAAAGGCACTAGCTTTAGAATAGTTAGCAACTAGCGGTTAGCCAGTCGAGGTATTCTTAGAGAGAGCACCGTTTTTTTTTTGTTTTTTTTTGTCAGTATTTTCTTCTAGAGCCAAAATACTGCACATCCTGTCTCATTTCAAAATAAGAGTCTCAAATGCAGTAACAAGAATTCAGGCTTAAGGCCATCTCCTGTGGCTCACAATAATGATTTATTACCAAGAACATGACACAGATGGAGACTGCACAAGACTGAGATATACTCCGAGTTCGAACATGGCGTGCCAAAGCATCCTGTGACACTGCTAATAAAAGCCATGACAAGTTTTCTTTCTTTTTTTCTAAACCAATAGGAGTATGTTGCAAAAAGAAAACAATGACATTGTGTTTCTTAAAGTGGAGCTTCGACAATGCATCTTATTTTCTCAGGACATCTTATCCCATTTGGTGGTTTCTTGTGTACTTTGAATTGGTGCAAATATGCACAATTGTGTTGAACCCAGTAGAACAGGCTGGGAGGTATCAATTCAAACGGAACTGGACAGCAGCAACGCGTCAATGTGTCTTCAATTAAAATCACTTAAGCCATGGAAGTTGTGTTTTGTTTTTGTTTTTTACTCTGCACTCTTAACATAATCGGTTTAAAACTCAAAAATCTTCCATTGAACCAATGACTTATTCGTCTGCAGGTGGCTCTGAGTTGACGCCGGTGATTTCAAATCTAACACAAACAACTTTAACAGGAAATATAACCCTGAAAAAAAAATATTGAATCAGTCCAAAAAAGTTCAACACTTTTCCTTCACAAAAGCGACCTCAGAGCACTAGTGGAGGGAGGATCCCCACAGCATCATGCTGCCGCCATCCCATCTAAACATAGGGGCTGACGTTGACGTGCGGCGTCAGTTTCCTCCACCCAGTATGTCTGCATTTAGCCCAAAAAGTTCTCGTGTGTGTGCTGTGTCCGCTTCATGGCTTGTGTCGAACATTACACGGGACTTCATTAGGCTTTTTTTTTTTTAAATTGGGCCATTAAAGGCTTTCTCATTGTTATGCTCTCATTAAGGGCAGTTTTGAAGACTTGACAATAAAGAGTAGCTAAGTCGCGGCCTTGAAAGTTCTAATTATGGCTCATAAAGGAACTTCAAGCGCCCTGTGAACGCACCACCCAACTTCCCGAGAAGCCGGAGAATGGATTAATAATTTAGGCGACGCCCATTGCATTCCGGCTTGAGTCTCCCATAGGAGTTGACGGTGGTTTCAAAAATAGACAGTGAGATTTTATATAGATATACAAGTTTTTTTTGTTTTGTTTTTTTGGTTGTTGATGTTTTTTAAGTTTGTGGATGAAGATGCAGTTACTGACAGGTGCTATATGCATCACGCAGAGCTAAATAACCTTGCGTCAGGTCAAGTCATTCAATAACTTTAAAAAAAAATAAAAATAAAAAAGGAAGAGGAGGACCTGCATACTATCTCTGTCTGACACCGCATACTTCCTTTTATCTCTGCACAATCCGCCCATTATGCATGAGTGAACGCTGCACGGCCTCCAGAAGCTTTCAGCTTTTCTAAACTCCATCTCTGATGTGTCAAGTGCAATTCAAAGAAAAAATATAGTCGTAGCTGCAGTCAAGTTGCAAAAAAAGAAAAAAAAATCAGTTTAGGTAAATGCACCTTCATCAAAGTCACAGGCACAAGCTGCTTCCTCATTTGGGCTTTGAAGGGACCGCACAGCTGTGAAGTGGAGAACTTAACTTTTTTATGCGTTTAATTCATAGAACAAAAAAAAAAAAGAACTCACAGACTTACCCCGAGTCACTGGCGGCCAGTCGCAACTTTTGCATGTCTTTGCTCTTTTTTTTCTTTTTCGTTTTGTTTGCTTTTTTTTTTTTTTTTTTTTTTAAATCAGCCAAGCATTCACGAGGCGCGCACTGAGGACCAACATGACCCTGACACATTTTCTTTCACTTTCAAGCTTTTGCAGGTCGGAATAATTTTTAAAAAAAAATCTCCCTCCCGTCCTCCTCCCACCCCACCTGAACATGAGCTCCAGGAACCCATGTGCGCGCTTTCTGTCCCATCTTCCCCCCCCTACCCTTCCTAACTGCTGCACCAGCCTCCCCGCTCCGCTGAGGCTCCACCATTCATACTGAGCCCGTCTGACAGACTTGCAGAGTAATAGATTTTCGCATTTCTGGGCACACCCACCAGTTCAAGACCTCCCATTTGTGCCGCAGCAGAGAAGGCTTGGTCATGAATGGAATTCTCTGGTTCCCGGATGAGCCGTGATCCCACGCTCAGAAGCATGCAGACATTCCGGACCTTTTAACAAACAATGCAATAAGTGATGACTCTGATTATGGTGAGGAATGGGAGAGAAATGAAACCTTCTCTTCCGCAAAAAAACAGAAGTTAAAACAGCTTAAAGCTGCAGTTTGTAATAAAAAAAAAATATATATATATATATTTTTTTTTCTTTTTTTTTTTTTTTACATATTTGTTAAAACTGTCACGATGTCATGATGGTGTGGTATGAGAATCTGTGAAACAAGTGAGCTCCTCTGCCTTCTCCCCGTGCTCATTTGAAACAGCCAATCAGAGCCAGGAGGAAGGTCTTAACGCTGTCAATCATTCTTGTATATGCTGTTGACACCAAGTCTTCCCTTATTTTCTGCTATGCTACAACTTCCTCCTGATAACAGTCTGCCACAAATGCTAAGGCTAGTTAGCATGGTCACAAATAATACTCAGTTTCCCTGTACCAATGGTTTCTCTACCATTGGTACATCAAGCAGCATGTAGCCGAGGATGATTGACAGCACTAAGACCCTCCTCCTGGCTCTGATTGGGGAGATGGTGGAGCTCGATCTTTTCATATGCCATCTCATAATATACAATCACGACATAGTGAAAGTTTTACAAAATATGAAAAAAAAGTGACTTACTGCAGCTTTAACTGTCGAAATCTAGCAAGAGAAAAGCCCTTAAACACATTTTTCTCCCCACATTGCCACACTAGCAAAACACATTTCGATGTTTGTGGGATTTTATCATAGGCCAAAGAGTGCAGACATAAAAAGCAGAAGAAAATTTATACACGAGTTTCAATGAGTTTCATCAGAGGAGTCGACAAGAGAGCCATGGAAATTCTAGGTGGGAAGAAGAATCCCAGTTTCAGGCATGCACTCCACAAAATGGCAAACAGAATGGCCACCGTTGAAAGGAAGCCATGTGGGCTTCATGTCCTGCACATGTTCCACGTGTAGGACAGAGTCAACACGTGGAGCATGGTGGCTCTGTCCGTACAAAGTGTTTGTGTGTGTCCAAATTTGCACACCATCTTTAGGGTGAGGCATGGTGGCAGTGGCATCATGCCGTGGGAATGTTTTTCCTTAGCAGAATACGTGAGACTGGTTCACCTTAAGTCGGACGATGAGCCTGTGTATAGGACTGGATCGTAGCATAATCATGAGTTGGAAAGAACCAGTCCAGACCTAAATCTTGTGAACCGTCTTATCTTTAGTACGCCATCGATTCTCTTTCAAGGTGTACAATTTTCTACAAACTTTAAAGCTCTGCCAAAAAACACAAAGATGTATTTCATGAATGTCTTTACCTTTCCAAAATTAAAACTCTTACCATGGCAGCACTTTGAATTCTACAACTATTGTCCATTATCCCACTTCTATAGATTACATTGTTGAACATTTCATACTTGTAATAGCATCTATCCACCTTCTGTGCCCATTCAGTTCATGCGGGCTCATGGAGGATGTGCTGGTGCCTACGTCTATGGCACCAGAGTTGTGGGGTCCACCCTCGACGGGACTCTGGTGCCTCGCAGGGCAACACGGCTCCTTGGTGAAGGGAAAATACCTGTCTCCAGGGGTCGGGCTACATAAAACACTCTCTGAAGGATTCGTCTCACAACTTTTGTGTTTGCACATCAGGAACTGCAGACAATTATAGTCATCAAAGTTTTGTTTGCAGAGTCTTTTCATGGCCTGTGCCGGGAGGATTGGTACTTTCCCAGCGTAAAGCGAACCATCTGTGATTTAAATCTTACGGCGAATCATCCAGCTGTTGTGAAAACAGATCAGCACAATATATCACTGCAAGCCAACATTAAAAAAAAAAAAAAAAACTTTATAGAAGTGTTAAATTTTACATGAACAGTAGATACAGTAGATACGCTTAAACTTTATCATTGTACACTGGCCCTATAAGTTTTGTCACTGACACGAAGTCTACTGGATGCCTGTAAGGTCCAAAATTGACAAAGATGTAGTTTCGTCTTCTGATTGGTTTTTATCATCATATCACTTTTTAATGCTGCAAACAATTTGATTAAAAAAAATTCACAGTATAGTGAACTGCATGAAGAGTAAGGGCTTCTCTAAGCTGATGGGAGGTCCTGTAGAGTTCAAATTAAACCAATGCTAAATCTACTAGGACACTATATTTTGCTATTTTCATATCATTTGCTTATGTTGGAGGAAGCTGGTATATTAAAAACAAGTCATGCATATCCAAAAGGGAAATTTAGAGCCTTTTTGTGAACATGGAGGAAGTAAAAGCAGAAGCTGATATAAAAACGGGAGTGACTTCCTTGCAGCTTGTTTCGTTTAGCTTCGTAGACACATGCTACAAACAGGAGAAAGAGGTCGTCCCTGTACCCCCCACTACATGCTCAAATGTGTCACCTTCTGTCATTAAATGTTGCTTCTCAAAAGGAGTCAAGAGGATTCTCCCAAGGAAGCGCACTTTGTTTTGTAAGACACAAACCGGAGTGCAATCTAGTCAGTTTCTACATAAACAGTTACATAACGTGACAAGGTCTGCAATCGTCAACTACTGCACCAGATGTGACGCAACCGCTGGGTTTATAGTTCGCTTGACCTTTTGGAAGAAAAGTGGACGTTAGAGAAGAGGGAAACGCAGATGTGGTGACATGTCAGGAAGTCCTCCCACACCAGATGTTTCAGTCGTGTTTCTTGAAAAATTGTTCTAAATCCCATTGAAGCAGTTCCCTCTGTGCTTTGAGCAGCATGCAGAGGAAAACCTAATCTAAGTAAATAAGGGTGTGAAAGCAGCCCGACATGCAGATCACCTGTTTGCATACAGGTGGGAAAAACTTTGTTTTGTTCCAATTGCACTGAGTTGGATGTTTTAAAAGTGACTTATACTTCCTTGAACAGGTCAGGATAGGTCTATGGGCTATACAAAACCTGTTCATTCATAGATTATGAGTTTTCAGTCTGGTTAGTTCCATCTGTGTTACTTTTAGAAAGAGCTGTTTGTTTCAGGGCCTCTTGTCACTTTAAATCCAAATAAGCTGGTGCTGGCCATGCCTCCCAACTTAACGTTTACACTCGCATGTGAAAATGACTGCAACTAAAGAACCGCACATCTTTGACAAGCAGAAGTGGAGCCTCCTGCGCAGCCAACAAGAATGCAGCAAGTGGTTTCTGAGTAGTTGGTCTTTTCCAGCAGCCATTGTACAGTGCATAACATCTGTAAAACCAACTGACCAAACGTCCAAGTGCTCTGCTTGGGTTGATAAGTAACGGAGCTGGGTTCAGCTGGGGTTCATTTTGGGGCTGAACTCTTTCTTCACCAGACCAGATTGAAGTGGCACAAGTATTACTGAAGAAAATTTGACACAATTGGGTCTCCAGGCAATCTACCCCAACTCTTCCCATCATCACTCAAACACCTCATCAAGACACCCAAATTCCTCCACTTGAGGCAGAAATTTGACTTGAAGAAAGCAATCCATCTTATCCTCAAGCCCGGCCTCAGATGTAAGAGAGGATGATGTAAGCTCTGGGGGAAAAAAAGTAAAGATGAAATCAGTTTTTATTAAACAACACACCCTCTCTACTACGCCATGAGAACTTGTTCACAAACGGCTGACGACCAGCAGCCATGTGCCCAACCCACAACGTGAGCAAAAAAAACAATACCAGCATATTCCATGGCGTTACTGTCTATTAAACAAATATGAGACCAAAAGACAACCACTGTAGTACACCATGATTCAGTAACTTGTAAATCTAACCTTTAGCAGACAGAAAAAAAAAAGTGAAGCAGTCACTTTCTGTTTGACATGATCGGTCTCTGACATCATTGTGAGAGATTCCACTTTACTCTTCTTTGCAACAATGCTCCGTCTCACTGAGGTTTATAAGTATCCATTTATGTACAGCCCTTTTGTTTCCAATGCAGCTTTTAAATCAAGTTGAGATCTGGACTTTCTCTGGACCATTGAAAAAACACAAAGTCTTTTACTTTTCAGCCATAATGTTGAGAGTTTGAATTAAATGGATCTAACTTTAGATGTACTCAAAATTTAACACAATACTTTTAATGTTTGGATCCCAAGGCAGAGATGGGGGTTTTAGTCAACGACTTGGACTGGAGGGGCTTGGGATTAAAGTCTCATGAATAATATTTACACTAATTAGACTGGTAAATCAGTGGCTATATATATGTTTTGTTTTTGGTCTAAAAAACAAAAAACTTTACGAGTTCTTGTCCTGTGGTGAAAGAATCATTAGAAAAATCACACAAGGTCACGACAAGATGGAAATAGAGGAGTGAGCAGGCTTTTTAACGTTTCTGTTCCATTAATGTCCCTGTTTGGGCTCCATTACTTGTCGTTAATGGCGGGATTTCAGTCATTTTCTCCACTTTTCATAGTTGGCAGAGAAAATGCATCTTTGGAGGTAAAAATCGGACTTTTCCAGAGGTTTGCCCTCGATTCTTGCCTACTTTCCTTGCGTTTCATCTCCTTGGTGGTCCTCGGTCGGCCCGTTGTTTACAAGAGAAGATCACAGCCTGGGAAGGAACTGTTTACACGAGTGTTAAAACTGAATGCACAAAACTCCCGATAAAGTTAAGACGTGAGAAAAGACAAAAGGTGGAGGGCGTGTTCTCTCTGACACACATCGATTATTGTGGAAACAAACAATGGCGTTTTATTTTTTCCCCCCAGAGAGACAGCACTCCTTTTCCCACAGGCTTCACAGATAATGAGCTGCTTAAAAAAAAGAAAAGAAAAGAAAAGCAACATTCACTCAAGGTTGTCCGTTTCCCAACACACGCTGCAGTGTAATCTGCCACACTATTACACAATAAAACATTTTTTCTACACTTAGACTTGATTGGGCATGGCTGAGAAGAATCCACCCAAAGTGACATCTGATTTTAGTTTAATATCTGAATCTTGCACATATTAAAATCCTTGCAGCGTGATGACGGTTCAACACCTTCGCCTCTCTGTCTAAATTGCGTGTGTTGGCCTACGTAGTCAATGCCGACTCAATTATCTCTATTGGAAAGTAGCCTGTTCATACATAAAACCCCAAACCCATTACTCAGTAGAGAGACTAAAAGCAATTAAAAATGAATTTTCTCTGTTAAACCCGATGAAATTATGGCCCAACAACCTGAACTTGCATCATCCTTTTGTCCCCGATGGGGGACTGGTTTTCTAACTGAAGATCCACTGGAGAAAAGCACTGAGTCTAAATGAGAACCTGGCTAATTGCATCAAGTCTGACTTTGAAACTATGTAGCCACCCAATCAAGCTCGAGTCCACAGTGGGAAGGAAAGACTAACCGGAACGTTGCCTCCATAATCTCTGACGGGGGGAAAAACGTAGACCTCAAAGTGTGCAAACTTCAGGAACTGTGCTGAAAATGTAAACTAATGTAAATGTTAGCCTCGCTAGAACATTTGTTTGAACTTTACTCGGTTTTTAAGAAAAAAACAAACATCCGAGTCCTGTCTTTTTAAAGGTCTTGAAACACTTCAAGTCATTTGGAAACATTACCATGTGTCTTTTGCTGCACAAAATAATGAAAAATGTAGCTTTGACAAGTTAAGCATAAGATTAAGATCAGTATGCTTTAGTCTGGAGTGTTCGTATAGCTTTGTAGAGCAGAGTCATAAAGAAGTCTTCTGATATTTTTAATTTTGCTTTAACGAGGCTTATCTCTCAACTCTTGTGTGCTGCATCCACAGCTAAAGCATGGGCACATGGAAACAATCTAAAGCCGTCTGATAGTCTTTTCTTTAATTGTAGAAAGCTTTCCGTGGTTTAAAATGGCATAATGCTGCTTTTAAGCACATTTTTTCCCCTTAGCATCACAGCAACAGGGACGTTAAGACCTTTTTAAGGGTTGATCAGCAGAGGCTCCGGACTCCTCCGGCTGTTAAACACCCACACTTTGATCATCTGGAAGACACCCATGGGCTGTACTGGTTTCCTGTGGACTCCGCTTGCTGATCAATGTCATGTGACATTTCCCTGGAATATTTGCTAAGACGCACCGACAGGAATGGGATGCGTTTCCAGGAAACCACAGGCATATTAAACAGCCCAGTGCAATGTGCTGGAAGCGTGACCATCTTAAAGTCTCACGGCGTGATGCTATGCGCCCAAGACAGATGTAACAGTGTAAAGGTCATATGTTGGCATGTGAAGTATTTACCAACTTTACAGAAAACCTGGATGGATACAAGTAAAAAGGGGGCAAATTGACTTATGTTTTCATCAGGTCTTTGTTACTTCCACATATGGTATTGACCACTGCTGACCAGGAAATCGTCAAGTTTCAGCCATCATGACTTTGATCTTTCCATTTTTCACCCAAAAGTCCACTGTTAATCATTCATCTGCCAGTAATATTGATGTTGAAAGCAAATTTTATGCAGTTCGTCTGTTTAGAGTTTGGTTTTGTCACAAATGCTCCATGAAAACGTATCTACTCTAAAGCAGATCAAGTGTGGGGTGTTTTAAAAAAAAAAGAAATTACCAGAACTACTAATGTGATTTCTCTTAAGCCTTGTGACAAATCTACCTGACATTTTTTTCTTTTATCAGCATTGTTAGCAGTGTTGGAGGGAGTCAGTTTTGTCAGTGTCTGACCTGTCTGTAGCGACTGACTTCAAAATTAACGAAACCTCGAGACGGTAAACCAGATTTCTGCTGCTCATAAAGAATGCCATAACTCGGAACACGGATGATGTGAAATTTGATTTCCGTGCGTCTAACGTCGTTGCAGGAAACAAACGGCGCTGGCAGTGATGAAAAGAACGTGAAGCATTGTTGTTTAGGTGGAGTCAACTACCGTGTCAAGCCTTTGCCCAAACAATCGTGAGTGATGAAAAAATCCAGGAAGTAAGACACAACAGAAATACCCACAAACGTTTCCTTGTGTCAAAGATTCCTCCACATTCCTTGAGCTCTGAAAATCTCTTCCTTTTAAAGCCTCTGGAATCACGTGGATCCGGTCTGGATGCCTTTTCCGGCGTTATTAATCACTTCTTCAGACTTTGTGCTGCCACGGAGACAACGGAATCTAAATATGGGTGGATCACCTAATTTAAGGTTTAATAGACTCTTAAGATCCCACATGTGTGGCAGAACAGAGAATAAGCTTCAACATGAAGAGAAGAACACCCAAAACACACAGAAAAGTCCCCAGTTAAATGTAGCTTGGTACACAATAAAGTAAACCCAGCTGCAATTTGCATCAAGCCTAACTAGCACTGAGTTAAGAGAAGTCTCTTAGCAAAGCAAACACTTTGGACCACTAGTTTCCTACGGGAATGAAGAGCTGCTCGTTGTGTGGCAATTCTGGGACAAGGGTGTGGACCACTTGTTTGTTCGGATGTTTTCCATTTGCTCTGGAATGTTCTCCGAGCTATTGGTTAAGAGAGATCCAGAACTGCAAGCACACACACAGCACATCTTCCCACACACACACACACCCCCCAACCACATGATACAAGGATTTCCTTCCTCAGTAGAAGCATCAAGATTAAAATGCTTATAGTCTCTTGAAGTACCAGGACAAGTAATAGGACTTGCCAAGAATCAGTTAAGGAAAATTCAACAGGACTCATTAAATAAGAATGTTCAGCAGTCTGTCTGATTAACATTTACATCTTGGAGAAAATGAAACCGCTCATCAAAACTATGTAGCTGAACTACAACTGGCAGCAGCTACAGAAACAGCTTCGATCTGCGTGACTGGAATTTTTCTTTCAAAGCCAAGTTTCAAGCATGTACAGTATGCAATAATTCCCGCGCTGCTTGCACAGACCCCGCTGGTCTCGGGATTCAAGTTGTTGCCTAAACAAATCCTTTTCATGCGACTGAAAATGTCTGATACTATCAGAAAGTGTTGGAATGTGTTCTAGGCAGCAGAAAGGACAGAAGAAAATGCTTCCTGAGCACTTTGGGATTTTTTTTTTTGTTTGTTTTTATAGAAATCATTGTTTTAACTAGTTGGATGCTTGTGTTGTGGTCTGCTGACTGTTTTATGGTGTAGTTTAAAGAAACTCTCTGCTTTTATGGATACCAAGAATGATTTAAGTGTTTCCCAATGCTGACTGATGGATTCTCAAGTAAAGCTCCTTTCTGTGTCATACTGAAAAGATTTCAGTGAAGTCACCAAAAAGGTTTTCATTAACACAGCTACCATGTTAGATCCTAATATCAGAAATGTTATTTTCTTTAACAAGTGTTAGAGAAAAAGTCCGAAAATAAAAGAACTGAAAGGAAAAAATAAAGAATTTGATAACTTCAGGCTCAAAGGCATCATTTTGTTTCGAGGCACAAGAAAGAAGCATGGACCTAAAAGTCCGCCATTTCCCAGAACAACAAGTAGTGACTACAGATTTGCATCTCTGCTTTGGAAGTCGAGGGGAATCCTTTCATGTGGGGAACCACCAGAAACAACACAACATGTCTTCATCTCTGAATAACTTCAAAGTGCATTTATCTTGACCACAGGGATGAAATGCTGCCAACACCACTCTGGCATCTGTGCTAAATAAACAAGACGCGACAGAAAACTGAGCATGGTATAGAAAAAATAAAAATAAAAATAGACACAAAAAGACCAGAATGTTTACAAGTATTTTCTCTTTTATTGTCATGCCTTACTTTTGGTGCTCTTTGATGAAAGATTCTGGACTCAGTCCCACAATAGATTAGTTGCACCATAAAATTGGTGCGTATGCAGCATGATTGCTGCAGTTTTACCTGTTAACGCTATAAAAAATGCAAAATACATCACTAGCACATATATAAAAAAAAACATACGTTATTCCACTTAACGGAGGTTTAAAGTCTATATTCTCCATTTTTTTCCACTGCAACACTGAAGGCGTCACAATTTGACACTTTTGTTTCCCCCACCTCTTCTTGCAGCACAAGGCTGAGCTTCATCCCTGAGATTCAAACTGACTGGCTTGGAGCATCAGGATGAAAATGCTTGCAGGGGGAACAGCAGGGACTGCGATCCAGATGCAGGACTCAGGAGGATGGGCACCAGTCTCAATAGGTCTCTCAGAGGGATGCCCAGCTGGCTGCTACGCAATAATAAATCTGCAAATGAGTTGCAGCCTGTAGGGAAACACGACAAGACAGAGTCATTTCCAACGAAGCCATCTGCATTTACTCTCATATTGCAACTTACAAGCCCTGCTAGTGTAGTTATTTCAGATGCTAAATAATTAAAATCTAGCTTTTTCAGTAGATTAGCATGTCAACATGATGCATCTTGGAGGCTGTGCAAGATAAAAGTCTCAAACTTTTATCTTGCACAGAAGGTGCAAGATAAAGGTGGATTTGGTGGATTTGCAGGTTGTGACTCAAAAATAATTCAAATTTTCATTTTTAAAACTGTGCATAGAAAGGTCTCTATACAATCCTAATATTCATTAAGTAAAAGCAATTCTTGCCATTTTCAAACAGCATGTTTGTAAACACGATATACACACTACATAAACACTGAGGAAGTTTTCTGCAAACATGTCTGTCAGAGAGAGAGAGACAGAGAGAGAGAGAGAGAGAGAGAGAGAGAGAGAGACAGAGACAGAGAAAGAGAGAGAGACAGAATCTTACCCTCCAGATTTGCTTGCATATTTCTGAAGCACGGGATGGACCGGTACACCAGAAAGCAGGCCAACATGATGGACTGAGCGTCCCTGGACAGAACCTCACCCCTCATGTAGGAACTCACCACTGAGCTGTGGTCTAAATGAAGGCAGAAAAAAATAAAACACAGATTTCACCAGACATCACGTTTTATAACCGCCACACAAATCTTGATCTGCTTTTATTTTAGTTATCAATTATAATGTTAATATGGGAGTATTTCAGTCAGGCAGCGGCTGTTTGATGTGCTAAGATGCGTACTGGAAACTAGTAACTTACAGAGACAGATGATGCAGCATTCAGAGTACTTCCTGTCGTCGTCCTCATATGGCGTACAGAGTTTTTTAATTAACTTATTAACTAACATTTGCAAGTCAAAGCTGACAGACGCAGCGATAGATGTGGCATTCAGAACCCCTTAGAAATCTATAGCACTATTATGTTTCTAATTAGGAAGAAAGACAATTTTAGGGTGACATGCCGTGTTGGAATACAGATCCTAAACTGTTTCTGGAAAAAGGAAATCCTTGTAAATAAAAATCCTACCAAACAGGTGGCTTCCATCAGGCTCAAACAAACATTCGGCAGAGGCAATTGTACTTACAACACAAACACACATTTTTTACATGTTGAAATGTTACTGTGAAATGGATCTAAAAAAAAATAGATGAACTGAGAAATCAGCCTGTGACTGGAAACTTTTTAACTCAAAATTCAGATTTTCGTCCAATCACAGAATAAATCAGAGCCAAAACCTCGAAGTCAAGCTAGCAACACTCTTCACTGTTACTCACAGAAAATGAGTGACATATTCATTACAACCATCTCTTAAATGTGAAGAAGCACTTTTGGAAAAGTATTTACTACAGAGGCATGTAGGTCTCAGTGTTTCGATACACAAGTTCATCCTTTGCAGCTCTGGTCGTTTCTTACTAAACTTCTTTTGGGCACAAAAGTTCCACAGAGGATGATTCCTACCAACCTTTGGGACGTTGAGCGTAAATGAAGAATCAGTGGAAACCGTGAAGCTTAGACTGAGTAAAGTCAGGCTCTGGTATTTTCAGCATCAGTCAGGTGTTTAAAAGGAGTGAGAGGAAACACAGTGATGTAAGAAGCAAACTGGATTTTCAACAAAAACGTGTGGGAAATGGCTGCGGTTTATCCAGGCTGCAGGATGGGGAGAGAGGGCAAGACTTTCAGCAGGAAAAAAAAAAAAAACAGTGCAAAACAAAGATGCTTGGATTTTATCCTTTCGAGCGTTTAGAAAATAGCTTAGATAAGTATTGGCAGTTGCTTGGTAATATACACAGAGACTAGTGTTTGCAGTTTGTAATGCTAACTGTGGTAACATAAGATGGCAAAGGTTGTTGAAAACAACAGAATGATTTTGTCTGTCTTGTAAATTATTACACTCCTGTTCATTTAAAAAAAAAGATCCATTAACAAGCTGTTAATTTGAGCTATTAAAAGGAAAGATGGCTAGAAAATCAAGATTGGGACAAAAGAAAAAGAATCAGATCAATTGCAATTATAAAACTCAAGACTTTTTTTTTTTTGGTATATCTTGTTGAAAAGCCATTTCAAACTTTTACATGCAAGTGATTCTAGGAGAAACATTTAGATTGTTTGTATATAAAATTCCCGCAGCACTGGCTTCTGGGAAAACTGCGGAAACAAAAACACTAAAAATAAAGTTGCTGCACACGTTTCATTTATGGAGAGTTGCAGAGAAGACCAACATTCTTGATCCATGAAGTAAAGTCACTCTGTACTTCCTTACAGCTATGACCCGCAACTAGCTTTAATGAATGTTTATACTAAGAGCAAGTTTCAACTCCTTTTATGACGGAAACATCACCTGTTTCCCACGACTTGCATGGAGTGCTTTCTTTCTTTTTTCCTGAAAGTGTTTGTGTTCGCTGGTTTAGTTATGGAATGTGTGTTTGGGTGTACGTGTCGTCTGTTTGTCCTCTAAACTATGACATTCATGTGCTACACCCTGCACATAAAAAACAAGTGGAAACACATCCACCCTGCGACACCACTGCAAATAAGGGCCGCAGACACGTGTTGAGTGCTGACAGGGTTAAAATTAGCAATAGCGTTTCTCTCGCATGCGCTCAGCAAACAGGAATGCTACGGCCACCTGGCAGTTTATGAGGAGTTTATTGGCGAAACAATACCAGTTGTTGTCATGTTGAAATAATCTGTAACAGTTGACTTTAGTCAGCTGAGTGCCATCACATGACATCCTGCTGACTTTGGCTACAGCACAAGTCATCAGAATGCCTTTCAGCAGCAATAATACCTGCTGTGAAGTGCAAAGGCTTCACTGACATCCTGTTGCAGACGGAGAAAACCAATAAAGAGAGGTGTGAGATGCTGATCGCTGCCTCTGCATTACGCAGGAGAATTTGGAGACGTTCCAGATCAGATTTAGCTGGAGAAAACGGAGATTACCATAATTTGCTCAACTTTGTAAAAACAGTCACCGCAAATTAGTAAAAAGAGCGTTTAGCAATGTTCCACAACTAATGGCTTTACGTACAAAGACGTCTCCTAAGAAAAATGCAACTAAAAGGAGGAAATCAGTCGGGAACTTGGTGCAAAGTGTGTTTTCTGAGACAGAAGATTGGCGGAACTGGGCTGTTCCTGATCACTGCAGGTAATGAGGTCATTACCTGCAGTGTAATGACATCATACCACCAATAAATGGAGGTTGCTTTTCTGCTTTCCCGCCCTCCTAGCTAACCGACTGAAGGCTAGCTCTTCAGATGCTATTGGACTTAGTTACGGAAAACACAACTCAAGTTTTGAAGTCCTTCATTTTCATTGTTGTGGATCACTTTTTAGACTTCCACCTCTGTGTTCTGCATAATAAGCACATTATCAGAACTCTGTACTGCTAATGCTCAGTCATATTCATGTTTTTACCTTCTTTAGTCGAACCTGCCCAGCTGAACACACAGGCGTGATTGGGTTATGGACACATATAGATTATTAAAATGAATGCAGGAGGAGGCTGGGAGATGGTGAGGGGAAGATTTTTGTGACGGTTACAGTTTTCTGCTCTGTGGGGAGTTAGTACGGCAAAATCAGCAGCGTCATAGTAACCAATTACCATCAGAAAAAATGTAATTACTGAGAAACCAACACAAAGTTTAAGAGGATTAATAACATCTTGGTACGTGGGTTAATTTGCCAGCAGTAACTAAGCAGTATTGGAAGAAACTGGACATCAAATAATTAAATCCCAAAACATAAATATGTTCCTTATTAAACTTATCTAAAAGACTGTTACTAGAGGTGTGTCAATCCATCGGCCACCGATCATAATCGGCCGATTTCCGTGAAAAGTGTATAATCGGTGATCACCGATCACCGTCTCTTGTTGCCGATCACCAAAGCCGATCACATTTATCTCACTTTGCAGCCTGCGTGTGCGGCTGATCTCCTCTTTCCTTCACACGGCGCAAGCGCGTAGCAACAGATCCAGTCATGTGGAACTATAGCGCTCTAAGAGTGAATGGGGATGTTTGCGTGTTGCGGCGAAAAATTACCTCAAGGGTGAAGCACGTCAAAATGCATCAACACAAGAAATCTAATATGGCATTTAAAAAACAAAAACTTGATGGAGTATGGCTACATCGAGGCTCAATGCAGGAACAAAAGGACATCAGGAGCGGCTGGTAAAGCAGCGCACTACTACAAACACTCACCTGGATTAGTATCACAGTCAGAAAGCTAAACAAATGACCCAAAAATAATTCAAGTTTTCGAGCTGGTGGTGAAAGACGCTGGTTCTGCTCTCGCTCTTGGACCGCCGCTATGCGCTACAGGTAGTAATATTTCACAGACAGAGCGCCGCTCAACCTCCACCTGGTAGTGACTCTCACACCAAACAGCTGCTTTAAGCTGCAGCATCTAACTTAAAGAAAAGATTTTAGATGTTTAAAATATGTCTAAATTAGGTGAATTTATTGCCAGATAATCTCTCCATTTTGCCAGATAACATAGTATCATTTATACCTAAAGCAAAACATGAACAGCCATCCCATGTGATCAGCAGAGATCGGCCTCATGGGTAATCGGTATCAAAATCGGCAGCAAAAAACCTGATCGGAGCATCCCTAATTGTTACAGATCCATTAAAGCATCCATTCACCTTGAAGCCAGTTGTCCAGCGACACGTCGACCGCATTCTTCATGACGGGAAGAAACTCGGAAGTTAGCAGGGTGTCATGTTTGTTTGCAGGACCTCGCAGCATCCGGCCGTCCCATAACTCCACCACCAGACGCAGCTGCCACAAGGGGAAGGTCTGCTGAAGGTCACCCTGACGCAGAGCCCCAACGGCCTGAAAGAAAAAGGCGAAGGCATACGCGCTAAGCTGCAGCTTCAATGTCGCTTAGGGTGTTTAGACAAAAGGGACACGTTGTAGGAAGCAGGCTGAAATTAGATTAGCAACTGGAAACAGACGACCTTCGAAAACCTTTCAGATAAGAATGTGGTAGTTTTTTGGATGTGTTGTGATGCAAATAGGAACAGCTGAATTGCCCAATGTCTCCTGGAAATAGAAACCAGTCAGCTGCTGCCAAGTGTATGGCATTTTTGTGTCATGTCGGAGAGGTTTTAATTGGTGTGATTATCAATCTGATAAATTGACTGTAAGAACTGAGTTTTTTTTTTATTTCCGTTTCAGTGTCAAAAAAGCGAATTAAGACATCAGAAAAGAAGTCAATATTTTTTCAAACTTTTTCCTTTCCATACTTTTCCAGACTGTGTGGCAATCCTGTTAAAAGCCAAGAACTGAAGAATCTATAAAAGTTATTTAATACAATAAAATGTTTTGAACATTTTTATTATTCATGACAATATATTTGCTCTACAACCAGCTGCTGTCACACAATGTAAAACAGAAATGTGTGTGTGTGTGTGTACTGTGCTGAGTAGGTGTGTTACCTGCTCAATAGCAATATATGTTGGCAGCATCTCCGGACACTCTTGAGTGACGCACTCGTACAGCATTGCCGAGAACAACATGAGGCTATCCTCTCTCTGTCGAAACAACAAAACATCAAAGCACGCAGTTACTGTTTTCCGTTAGCATTTCTGTACTAATGACTCTGCCGTCATCAACGTCCCCCTACTTCTTCATTTGTTTTCTGCATTTATGAATGATAGTTCCCATTTCCTGTTATTTCTGCCTGCTGAACATGAAACACATGTTGACATTGTGGAGCCAACGACTGCATTCATATTTGTTCTTGCCGACTAAAAATGACTTTTCAGACATTGCTATGTCAGCGGAGAGCCAGAGTGCAATGAATATGTCGGCATGTGACTCAAACTTTAGCCTGACAGAAAGTTCCATGATGTAGAAAAAACCCCATAAATGCACGATATTAAATAGTCCTGCCAAGATAAAATTTAAGACCTCTGATTAACTTATTTACGGTTAATTTAAGACATTTTAAGGCTTTCATTTCAGACACAGGAATTTAGGACTTTATGAATGTCTGGGCTCCCTGCCACTGAAGGAAATTAAACCCATAAACAGAAATAGAACCGATTTTAATTTAGAAATCTAAACTTTTCCTACACTAGATATAAAAATCAAGCTATTTTGCTGCAAAGAGTTGTGCTGCTTTTGAGTCTCGAAGCAAATGTTTAATTGGACCAAAGGAAAAAATTTTTATAAAATAGCTCTTGGGGTCGTAAAAGTGGCTTGTTAGTCAAACTTGAAGTTACTTTTTATTCAACAGAGAAAGAGTCAAAGATGAGAACAGAGTCTAAGTGATTTGCTTATATGAGCAAGTAAACAGTTTTCGCAATTACAATTATATTAATCAGAGCGATTTATTTATGTTCATAAATCTCCCAGAGTGCAAGTTATTTCATGCCAACTTAAAACAAAAATCTTGCAATTATCTGCAAGGAATCCTCCATTTTGGAATAAATGCCGTGTTGGAGTGGGCGGCTGGAGGAAAACAGACGTTATCTTCATTTACAAACGGTCACAGTTATGCTCCGATGTGATGCGTTCCCTCCCATTTCAGAGCTGAATCTGAGGCTGCAGGCCTCTAATCCACCCAATTAACCTGAAGTCACGATGAAGCAGCCCACCTCTTTCTCGCAAAATAGAGGGCAAGTGATTAATAATCAGACTCAACATCCGTCTGTCCACTTTAAAACAATTAAAATGAGTGTGTGCAGGGTGTGGCACATAGGAAGACACTTTGCTTAAAACAGAAGAAAAACTGATTTTAAAAACATTAACGGTGCTTATGATGGGTGGAAAAAACCAGATGTTGCATTAAAGCTTTGCACATGATCTCGCCATGGTAGTTTGGGCGATCACAAGATAAACACTGGTGGTCTTGAATGAAAAGCCTTGATAACTATCGCCATGACATCCGTGACACAAATTCAACAAGAATTCTCATTTCACAACGAATGGATTATTTGAGCATTTACAGGCTGCGGATTTTTGGTAAACAGACAGGAAGTCGTTTAGCTCTACTGAAGGATGACCAAGCAGTCTGCAGCGGCCGCTTTAAGTTTGTCATAAATCCTCAATCACATGTTTGCACTTATCCAAGGACCACACGTGTTTTTCAGACAAAACTGGAACATGCCTCCCCCCCTCTTCAAAATCAGCATTTATGATCTCATTCGTTAGTCATTAAAGTTGTCAGATTCTCTCTAATTGTGTTTATTTGGAGTTCAGTTTTATTACCAACGGCTTGTTCCTCCACGCATTTATATTTAGTTTAAAAAGGCGCCTTAAACTGATGATATGAATTAAAATGGATAACAACATGAATCCAGGTTGAGATATGATAGGAAAAAGCCACGTCTGAAAACAACTTCATTTGAATCCCCAGGGAGTTTCTGTCTGGACTAACCCACGAAGTTTCCAGTGTTTCAGTAAAACCCCCAAGATAAAACTGAAACATGGCTCACAGTTAAATTTGTTTTCTAAAGAAATAGAGGGTTTTTTTTTTTTTTTTTGTTTTTTAGTTAGAGGTCCCTTTGGCTATTCTGCAGAAAAACAAACAATAGGTCAAGTCCTTTCCACCTGATAGCCCAGAGATTTTACAAACCCGGCATCAAACTGTCTCAAGCTCTAAATATCTCTGCTTGTTGTGAAACTTACAGATTTCAGTCCTTCTGAGGTTTTACAGAAGAATTCAGCAAAGGAGATGAGAGCAGGCTCTGAGGTGAAGGTAGAAATGGCTTCAGGCTGCAAACAAAACAAAAAACAGAAACTCATTTTCTACCCAAAAGAAAAAGGAACTTCTTACAACCGAGATCGGGTTTATGTTTTAAAAATAATAGTTCTCAATTATTGTGGTAGTCCAGTTACGCTATATATTCTTTACTTAATGACAGTCTCATTAAGTGGTTGATTCATGAGCACATGAATCATTTATTGTTTTGATTCATGAGCACATGAATCAACAACAATAAAAAAAATAAAAAAGGAAAATATAAGCCGGCACATGTAGGAAGAAATGACTTTTTGGACAAAATCCTGTTTGAATAAGAAGATTTTAATAAAACAGAAAAAAAGGAAAACACTGAAGGCAGGCAAGAAAGGTCCTCAAGGACAAGTAGGAAAACAAACTGCATATTTTTCCCCTGCAGGTGTTTTGACAGAACATACAGGCGCCATGAGGTAAGCAGTAATGGTCTGTCAGCTGCAGAGCAGCCAGCTGAACCTGCAGCGGCAACCTGCCAAGACTGGACAAAATTATTCTCTTTAGAGGGGAGGAGACAAAACTTTCCACTCAATACCACTCACTTCTCAGCCGGTTATCAAAATCTACATACTAGATTTTAATATTACATTCAAAGTAACACAAATTGTTCTGCTGGATTAGAAATGCAGCTAGAATTGACTTTATTTTGTTCCAAGACTATTTCTTTAAACACTTTCCAATATTTTCAACAAATCATCTTTAACTGTGTTCAGCCATTATTCCTTATACAAGCCCCTACACCTATTAAAAATTGTTATAATTATTATGATTTGTCAGAATCTCTGTGAAGACCTCTGTCGTTTACCTTGAAGGCTGTGACTCCAGAGTTTCGGTGGCTGACGGCTGTGGCCAGCAGGCTCTTCCAGCCCTGGGGGTCGTCTTTGTAGGGCAGCTGTCCAGCCCGCAACTTCACATACAACACGCCATCTCTGACCAGGATGGACCTAAAAACAGCAAGAAAATAAAAAACCAAACATTTATTTTTTAGGTTGGGATCATCTTGAACAATGCGGCTAGAATGCAAAAGGCTAGAAAGGTGAAAACTTGAACCTTGTTCCCAAAAGGTTCTGCCTATACTTACTTCAGATGTTGAGTTTCTTTGCTGAGGTCGAGAGACAATTCCCAGTATCGTGGCCCCTTTACTTTTACCTTAACAGTAAACAAAGGGGTTAAAAGGCCTTTCAATGATGTGCTTAATGCTAATTTAGTTTTGTAGGCCAGAAAGAAAAGATTTAACTTTGCTTTACCTGTTTGAGAAGGTGAAGCTCAGGAAGGAGGGTGGGAGCCATCAGTTCCACTGTCGTCTCATTATACCACTTGGTTCCCTAACGAGAGCAACGATTGATCAAGCAAACATTATCACATTATGCGAGTCGTGAGCTGCAAGAAACCCTGCTCAGGTTTGTTAAAACAAGTAAGATGCATTAAAATATGCAATCAATTTTGACAATTATTACGCGACAACCTATGGAGGTTGACAGCAGAATGGCTAAAACTAAGGTGTTGTCCCATAATTAACATATTGAAAGCAATTGTTACATGACCTGTCAATCTTTCTTACGTTTTATCTTTTATAAATTAAATGGACTACAGTGCTGTAGTCTTCAGATCTCTCTTGTTCGTCTGCAGGTGTGCCTGAACTGGATGCTGCACTGAATTGGTCAAACTGAGATTTCTGCTGAGATTGTAATGAAAGTGACGGGACGCCAACGGCAGTGTTAAATACAAACAGCGACTTCAGCTTTTAACCTTTAATCCTCCTTCAACTGGGGAGTTGCCACAGTAACAAGAGCTCAATTTAATTAACATTTTTCAACTACAAAGTAACACAGACAAAAAAACCTGGAACAATGAAAGAGTATTTTAATTAATTTGGAAAAATCTATTCATGTATATATGCACCTGGTCAACAAATATACTTGTATCTAAAGTACGGGTGCACAGATAAATCGGCCGATACTTGCAGGAGAAACCGATCTCATCTACTGGCGCAAAGGTCTGAAAATCAGCCGCTGTCGTCTTTTGAGAGAAGGCAGACTGATGGATTCCAACTGTGATGCCATTTCTGAATTATTTTATTATTTTAAGCACCAAGCCCTTTATTTGAACTTAATTCTGAGATTTTTGAGAAATTGCCCAACACATTTAAAGAGACCAAGTTCTGGTTTTCCCACAGTTTTTGAAACAAATTATACGGTGTTGGGATTATTTGTGATAAACCTCAGTACAAGTACTTGTAAACTGAAATATTTTACAATATTTTCTGTATTAATAAAAATACAGGGGAAATGAAAAAGAAAACTGTACTTGATGACGCACATGAAGCCACAGTGACGTGCACAAAGAGGCCAGCAACAAAACCGGGCGACACAGAACACAATGGGTTCTGTGTTTTGACACATTGGCTTTGTGTATTGGCTTTTACTCTGGAAACCTTTTCAAACAATTCCCTTTGAGGGAGTATAAATATATGCCATGCTGTGTATTCAATATAATTTCAGTTCCTCAAAGTTGAAGCAATGATTGTGAGGCTAAAACACTGAGGTTTTTCATGAACAAAAGTGAGTTTCATTCATATTTTCTCCGATTTTTAAGAATCAATCTTGACACACATTTGAGAATTTTGTATTATATTTTATTATTTTACGAATAAGAGGACAGAACGATAGTCGATAATAGGGAACACCGTATGAAGGAGCCAGAAAACCTCATAAGAACACATGGAAATATGACTTCTGTGATTCAGTAAAAGTTTTTATTTAACGTACTAGATTAAAATAATGGAGGTGGTCATACGCAATTAAAATAACTATAAATCTTGTCAAAACATAGAAAAATTAACCAACAGAAATGCCTTAAAGCAGAAATTTGGTTTTACAGCTGAAACATGAATGGTAACTATATGGCTAAAGATAATGAAAGGCTTTTATTTCTGCATTTTTATTTGAAGTGCTGTTCAGGCGGTTTTTATTAAAAACCTGACACCAAAAAAAAAAAAAAAAAAAACAGTGCTCATATAATCAATTATTGTTTTTAGGAGTGCAACGTTCACTGACCTTGTAAGTGACCTCTAACAGAGCGTAGCAAGGCTTCAGAGAGTCGACGTCCACAGGAACCAGGAGCCGGGGTTCTGCAGCCAACACGGCCAGGTGCCGGAGGGCCTGCAGGTGATAGCTGCAACAACATCAAGCCAGTTTTCAGTTAAAGACACAACACAAATGAAAACCCGATATATGAGAAAGAACTGTCATTTTTCTGAACTTATTTGGTTTTTAATGGATAGAAGTATTTTCATATTGCAAAGATGTCAATGAAATGGTCCTTTTTCAATGTAGATTTTTATTCTAATATTGTGTATCGACTTTTAAAATGCTCAATATTTTTTACTCTAATCTGAAGTTGCGAAGTGAAAAATCTTAATTCGCTGGAAAATAATTTAAATGAATGTTTTGCCACGTTCAAACTTATCCTGGCAAATGTAGAAAAGCTAAAAATGTGCTTTGTCATTCTGTTCAAGACTGTAGGGACCCTGACAACTGTGTGTTAATTTTCAGGTAGATCCAGGAATGCCTGGTATTTAAGAAACTTTGGTTTTTACATGCAGGGATTTTCTCTGTGTCCAGCAGTGTGTTTAAAAAGGTTTCGGTCTTACCGGTTGTCAGTGCTGTGAGCAGGAAAGTGAGGGTACAAGGCACACAGTAGGGCAGCGATGGCTGAGTTGGAGGTGCTGAGGGTGTATCTACGATGAAGAACAAGATGACAAACATTAAGATGCACTCAGACAAAAGATTTGCATCAAAATAAGTTTTGTGATGTAAACTCAGAACATAATTCCTATAGTAAAGACATTGCAAGTCAAGCAACACTTTGTCGAGTTTTACTCAACATAATGGAACAATTTTATATCTTGCATCTCCATTTTTAATTAAAGAACGTGCTGCATCATAATCGACACAATCAAAGGTCACAGCAGTGCCTCTTAAACATAATGACAGAGTGTCCGCTTTAACTAATTGGATCATTATCCTAATGTCAAGCTGCAGTGGAAAGTTGCAAGGCTAAAACAGGTCACATCTGAGAGTGTTTAGTAACAGAGGTAAGGAATGTCGCTCTTCAGTTAATGACTGTATTTGTAGTTTTAATGTATTCAAGCTTACAATTGAACCTGTGATTCAACAGTGGATCTTCGCAGCTGTTTGAGGAAGAGAGTCATGGAAGACCGACACCAATTCAGCGATCAATGCAACACTATCCTTTGCGATGAAAGATTTTGACAAGAAAAAATAAATGCACCTCTTCAGTGGGACTGTAGGACTTGAGGAGTTGTTGCAGATTTTATTGAGTAGTTTGCTAAGTTAAAGCACGTCAGTTTAAAAGTGCAGTATTGTAGTTTAAAACAGGAAATTTTCCATAACCGTTGCTCGACATCTGCAACATTATTCTTTCAAACCTGCAACTAAAAGTATTTGGCACTTTTACTTTTGGCTTAACATACAAACTTTTTATCAAAGAAATAACAGATACACATTAAAGATGGTAGGTAAGTGGCACCAGACAATTTTGACCTTGATCATCCCGGGCCAGTGACCGACCAATTGTAAAATAAAAAAATAAAAAAAAAATTCTGAATGTTTTCTGAGCAGTGAACACACCACACCTAATCAGGCTGCATTAACAACACTCTTCAGTGTGGATGTCGCTACTGGGACAATGAAATGTTAACAAGGTTCTTAAAACTGAAATCAGATGAAGCACAAAAGTGCTTCAAGAATTTGAAATTAAACTTTACTTTCAATGACAAATTGAGGAAATGGTTGTACAGGCTGCAAAAAAGTGAGAGAGAGCAAGACTTTTAAAAACAGGTAATATAAAGGCTTAACAAATTCAAGTCAAATTGCTATGTTTTGTTCTTTCAATCTTAACTTTGTATGGAACGTGCTGGGTTTGACAATGTTGGCGGACATTTTGAAATTTTGGATTTAAGATAGGGGTCTACATTTTCTTGTTAATACGTGCAGACACAGGGTCAAGCTAGCTGATCGCTGTGCTAATATGAGAAGATGGAGAAAATTTAAGATGCCAACTCCATAATCAAAATATCAGATATCGAAAATCGGTCAGAAAATTCAAGATGTTATACTTCAATTCTGCAAATGACGATGCAGTCGTGTATTTCTTTACTTGCCCTTGTGACAAAATATTGTCAAAGTGATTATAAAAAAAGAATGTTTCTGACCCTATCCTTAGGGTTTATTTTATTCGTCAAGTTTTTTGCTCTCTTTAAACCACCTCAGCCTCTGCCCAAACTTGAAAAAGCTTGCTTCCCTTAAAAAAAAACACAGGAACCACTCATCTCAGCGACATCTTTTATTTATCTTTTGTCTTTAGATTATTCCAATTGACAGTGCAAGACCACCATGACTTTGCACGGAGAAGTCAAAGTAGTCACATAGAAGTCACAGAGCAGGTTGAAAACCTACAAACAAATGAAACAAAATCAATTGCAGATCACAATGACCTAATTAAGTAGTTTTCCAGGTAATGTTAACAACCTACTTTTAAGTTAACAGTGAATGAACAAATAAATAAACTACATTCTAAACACATAAAACCCATTTCATCAACAAGGCTGATTTGGTCTTCTGAATGCAGATTAAATGATATAATGTCCAGTTCCTACCAGAGTGTCTTTGTGGAAGCTTGAAGCTGAGGCTCTTTGTCTGCAGAGATCATTGTGAGCACAGGTGTGTCAAGTTACCTTATAGACTTCAGATGGGCCTGAGTGAAAGGGATGGGTGCGCTTGATTCTCTCTGATGTGTGTGCCAGTTGGGTGGAGATAGTAAATGCACTCACAAGTGTACTATTTGCTGTTTTAACTTGACATTATTAAATAAAACACTTCCAGGGGTGACTGCAAGTCTGGACACCATGCATGACTTTTTGGTGAAAAAGGAACCAATTTTAACTTTAGTTTCCTCTTAAAACTAAATAACAGGAAGAGAAATTTACTGAGCAAACAGAGAAAGTGAGCAGAAGAGGGAAAACAGCGCTGAAAACATGCAAGATAAGCAATGAAAAACAGGTGAGAAAAATGAATGAGAGGAGTGCACGAGGCACATCTGAATAGGAAAGTCTGATGCAAATAAGCGAGTGGCTGAATGGTAGATAAGCAGAGGGAAACTGATGGGGTGTAAGAATGATATCACTCCAGTTTTGACCCTTCCACTTCTGCAAATCCACAATGAACCAGACCTCGGTGCATGGCATTCAAGCCTGCACTCCCTGCAACTCCGTGGCCCAACATCTACAATGAAGTGGGGGCAGAATAAATCAAAAGGTCCATCAGATTATGACTCTTGTTTGCATTTGCAGCATCTAATGACAGAGTGTGAGCTGTTGTTTCTGTTAGAAACACGCAGGGCGAGGTCAGCAGTTTGAGGAACCTCGTTAGGGTGTGTGTGAGTTTTCTGTGTACACCAGTCATTCAACAAGCTCAAAATAATACTTGCAGCAGGTCTGTGTATTTCTGCACCAGTCACACACAATGAGTGCATGAGGTCTACCTGATGCTTTCCAAAAGCAGGAGATGTAAATCTAGTGGGTGACTTTTGATTTGAAAACCTCACGAGGACAGACCTATTGTCTTGATTTTTCCATTCTTTGGCGACTTAATTATACTCTGCACGCCCCTTGTAGCAGGATGTATAAGTTAGTGAATGCCAAGAAGAGAAAATGTGATCAAAGTCTTTAACTATTATAGTAGGGATTGTTACTCCACTGTTGATCTCATGACAGCACAAATAAAGATTAGTATAGTCGAAAATACTAATAAATGCAATTATTGCATGTTAATCAGAATGGGCACAGAGACAAAATGACTGCTAGTTTTCTAAATCTGTTATGGAGCACCTTCACTGCCAGGTGTTTTAGATCAAATATGAGGATTATTACCATCAACGGCCACAAGTTTCTAATGATTAAAGCGTAAGTAACCTTCATGTAAAAGCTGACAAGTTTTTAAAAAATTCCAAAGTGGGCGGAGCCAAAATACAGGCTCAAGTGCCTGGATGAGCTGAGGGGGTTAAGTGCACATGTGGTCAGGATGACGGAAAGCACCGTTTCTAACTTAGCAGTTCTATGGCAATATTTAGATGCTCCTTTTGGAAAAAGAAAAAAAAAATTACCAGCTACAAACCTAACAGCATTGTTTGTGTTCCTGGAGTCAACATGTGAAAGCACCATTCGTTCTGCAGCAACTGCTCTGAGCAAGAATCAAGTGCTGCTGTAAGCCTCTCCCACTTCCTAGGTTCTGTAGTCAGACATTTTCAAATGAGTCATGCATGTGCAAAGCAGAAAAATGCTATTGAATCGACACTCGCAACCTTCACAATTCCAACTGCTGACTTGCAACGGGGGTGTGTGTCTGAGTGGGACGGTTTTATACCCGAACACAGGTGATGTAGACATCGACAAAACTGTTCAGGTCGTAAGCAACAGGAAAATTCAACTGCGGCAACCACCGCTCAACCCAAAGAGGACAGCACTAAGATGGTTTTAGGCCAAATATTACAGGATTAAACATGTTTACATGAAAATGTCTCAAATTGTATATTAGTAAATAGGGGTGCACTGATCACCGATTAAAAAAAAAAAAAAAAAAGAAAAAAAAGCCTTACCTGCCAATTCCCGATATCAATTTTTTTTCTGTATGAAATATTTCTCAAAATAGGAAAAAAGCTGCAAAGTTAGCAACAGAGGGGTAATTATTGTTGACGGTAAACGTGGAGACATGACTTGGTAGGCCATCAGTACAACCTTTCTCACGGGAGAGCAGAAGAGAACACTGTTTGGTGTTTAGACCTTCCTTTACAGAGGTAGATAAGATCGGCTTCACATGTAAGATTCAGCCGATCACCGATTTCCCAAAATTAAGAAAATTGGCACTGATAAATCGGCACCAATAAATCGGCGCACCCTTTATGGATCAATCTGTTTATCTGCAAAATAAAAGTAGACGTAGGGTTTAAGTACTCTGAACATTTTAGGAACATGTATATTGAAGGGCCATTTACACCCCCACTGATCTTTTCATATCAGCCGAGTCCCCTCTAAGACGGACTGTAAATGCAGCAGAAGATAAATCTGAGTAATAAGAAAAACAAATGTAAAATTGCCAGCAATTCTCTTTCCAGCAGCTGCCCAAAGCTTGCAGATGAGGCTGCAGAGGATTCTCTGGTGGCTCCCTCTGCAGACAACGCATTGCAGGGGTGGCTTAGTGGAGGGCCATGAAATCTGAAACCGAAGTCGCAGAGAAAGCCACAGGGTGGTTGTTGTGTGGGTTCCAACTGGGACACAAGTCGAGCCCAGAGCTGGGTCCTCTGGATGATGTTGAGACCCGAAACATCCGTCGTCCCCAGGTTGCACGATGATGCAAGAGGTATCACCAAATCTAACAAACCTGAGTTCTTTGCAGAATCGCTGCTTTTATTATAAGAATAACGGTTTACTGGTTAGATTATTGAAGTCAGTCGGGTACAGATGATTATTCATGGGTTTCAGATAAGAAAATCTGTAGAAAGGAAAATGTCTTGAAATATTCCTTTCTACAGATTTTCAAGTGTTGTGTGCTTTCACAAGGGAAAGCACATTTGATGCTTGTTGACGCAAATTATTAATCATTAATATAGTTTTATATAGTTTTTAAATTATTATTATTTTTTATTTTTTGGCAATTTTAACTTGTAAATAACAGTAATTTTCCGTAATTTAAATATTGCTAGATTCATTCTCTAAGCATTATTTCAGTGTTTCAGTATTTTCATTGTCGCTGTGTTCATCTCACCTGCCACCTCCCAGGAAGAGCAGGCCGAGGGCCATGTGATGAGCCATGTGAAAGCCGTAGTTCATCTCGCCACCGGTTCGCTTGTGGAAGAAGCGACACAGCTGCAGGACCTTCAGGTTCCCGGTGCCCGCCATTACCATAGACATCGCCAGCAGGATCATCGACAGGCAGGTTTGTAGATTGTAATAACCCATCTGCTGAGGGGGACCAGCATGCAAGTTAAGGCAAAACAAAGTAGGGAGAAATGCACAAGTACTTTCCATGGCCGTGGCAAATTACTGAAAGGTGAAGAACAGAAATAAACACGCACTGCACCCACAGCCGCAGTGCCAGCAAACGACATCATCTTCATGAAGGTCTTGGCGAAGTCGTAGAGGCAGTCGAAGGCGTCGGAATTGGCAGAGCCGGCGAAGCGTAAACCCAACGCCATGCACGCGCCAGCGGTGATGTAGTCTTGGGCTTGACTGAGAAAACAAAACATTTTTAGAAATGCTACGCCAAAAAACAGAAGATTTTTATTAAAATATTTCAATGGATAAAAAAAAAAAATCAACAAGACGAAAAAATAAAAGTGTTTGTACATGTGAAAGAATATTTGCAAAACCCTGTAAAGAAGTAAAATAAAAGCACTATTCAGGCTGATTTAACTTCTAAAATAACAATGACTTAGCAGCAAACAAACTTAAACTGATCATTCTGGGTTCTGTACTTACGCCATTGTGTCCATATTGATGTCTTCTGAGGGGTCGAAATTCCCCCTCATGATCTAAAACAAACCAAATAATACAATGAAATTACTTAGTTTTATTGACATGTCGATAAAAAAAATGAAAAGACATCATGGCATCATAATGAATGACAAATGTACCCAAAACTTGTATGAAGTTCTGCAATAACAGAATCATCCCTGGTTTCTTCATGTTTATTTTAATGGTGGGCTGAGATAGAAACAAAGCTAACTAATTTGAGTCGTTATATCTACTTAATTGTGATTAAAAATAGTTTTAGTAAACAGCAATGTCTAACACAAGAAAGTTTAATTTTAAAAAATGTGATCCCTGAATCAATAAATGTGCACATTGTGTTGATCTACCTTCATTTAGAGGAAAATTTAATATTGTGGCTTTGCTTTCATGCTGGGGTTCATCCCTCCAAACACACTGGGATGTAGTTCCACTAAAAATGTCTTAAAGTTTTATATCTGAGTGAAAAGTTATCCCAGCACATTTTGCCAAAACACCAAGAGATAGAAAAGAGATCCTTTATTTTTAGTCTTTTTTTTTTCTTTTGATGATATTATAATTATTGCAGTTTTTTCTGCATTAAATTAGAGAATAACTGTCAACCATTTAGCTTTTAACTGAATGTAAAATGTATAGTGAAACTTTATTTGGGAGAAAGAAAACATACAACTGGATAATCTGCATAACAATGACAGGAGATGTCCTTTAAAAAAAATGACAATACGGGACATAAGAGGGAGCAGCCTGATCATAAACAATGGCCCCAAAACAAAACCCTGTGGAACGCCAAACTGAACGAGACAGGAACGAGATCTGTAAGTTGATGGAGTCAAGAAGATGCATCCATCAGACAAGACAACTTCTACAAAACAGAACGTGACATACCAGCCTAACACCTAGACCTGTTAGGCAGAGTCAAAAGCACCAAAAGCTGAAGTCAGCTCTCACCGAAGCAGCACAGAACATTTACTGTTGCACTCTGCATCAAAATATCATTTGAGATTCTAGGAAAAGCCGTTTCAGTCGAGTGGGATTTACAAAACCCAGACTGAAAGCGGTGCAGAATACAGTACCAATAAAAACCAGAGGTTAACTGCTTGATTGCAACCCTCTCTAAAATCTTAGGCAGAAAATAAAACTTCGAGATGAGTCTTAAACTGCTGAAAAGAGAAGGATCCTAACTAAACTTTTTAAGGTCAATAAAGTAAAAACAGAAAAATGTTCTGGAAGGAAAACATGCTGACATAGTAGCACTGACACGTTTCAGCTGTTTTCTCTACTTTTACCTCATCAGGATGTTTAATTCTACCACAGATTCACTGCATTCTCTGGCTTTAGACTTTTGAATCTTGACATTTTGTAGAAATAATTATCCTTAATGTTTGTTCTGTATAAAGCTTCGTCACGTAAAATACACTCTAAGCCAACCAGTATGATTTTAGGGTGTTATAGCAACTTCCTGCGAGCTCTACAAGAATACAACACCACAGGAACAATCAGTAATGCCGTCATCTGTGCATTTTCTCACCTGGGGTATATTACTCTTAACCCACTCTGTGTTCGGCAGGATTTCATCCCACATGATAATGCACCGTGCAAGAGTCTGTTGGAGAAGAGAAGCGAGTACATCAGATCTAGGAGAGGTGGGAAAAATATAATCCGACTCATGAGCGAAGAGACGCATAGCTGGCGTCACACTAACCCTCAGCAGCAGAAACTCTGGCTTAATAAAATCCAGCAGAAACCAGGTATCTGGAGGTTTCAGCCAATCAGCAATCGACCTAAAGGACAGAACCGGGATGAAAGAAAGGGAGTGTTAATACCCTGCCTCAACACCTTCTCCCCTAACAGGCAGACAAAGTCGGGCGAGAGTTGACGAAATTAGGAACCCCTTGACCAACTACACAGCTGGGAGGTGGAGGAGTTTTCTTCTGTCGTCAGGTTATGATGCTCTGCGGTTCACATGGATTAGAAGTAGCTCGATTTAGCAGAGATTAAGCACATTTAATAAAGTACTTCTATATTATTTGCACATATTTCATAATGTGGTGTGCACAAATCTACAATCTGTTCACAAATCCCCACTTAGAAAAAGTTTCAAGTACGTTTCTCTGTATTGCATCCTTTGTACCAAGCGACATCGCCAATCCCCTCACCTCTTTTTCAACCGGATTCGTTTAAAACTTGCATCTTCAGATGATATCAAAGTCACACAGAAGTGGAGAAAAACAAGATAAGGTGGCACAACAAGGAAGTAAGAAGATCTTCAGCAAAAAACTGCTATACAAACTACATCTATAAAGCAGAATAATACACATACTGAATGTATCAATTCATTTAACAGGTTAGGTACTTTAAAAATAGAGTAGAGAAACTCAGTTTGTCACGTAACATTACAAACCTAAATATAGCTTGTGGAAAGTTATGTGAAAGCAGGGCTAGATAATAAGATAATGCACCCAAGCTTTGAATATCTAACAGAGAACTGCTGCTTATCAGAAAAACGCTGCAGGACAACTGCAAACCTCTGATCACATGGCCGTCCACCTAGACAGAAAGGCCATGTGGCTCATGGTACCTCTGGAGGAGCAGCCGGGATTCACAGCTAAGATAGGAGAATGTTGGGTTTGAATACAAAGTAATCCTGGATCAAAACCTCATAAAAAACTTGTCCTACCTGTTGTTGGTCTTCAGGTAGATCATGGCGAGGGCCAGCGTGGCTCCTGGACACGTCACGTCTACATTTATTGTGTCACCCTCCTGAGAAGACAGTTATTCGAATGAATAATCCAACGACAGCAGCCTCTATTGCAGCACCGCTTCCATGTTCTTCTGAAACATTTTGGCATGTGAGGAAACCTCATTTTGGCACTTGCCATTTTTACAGCACTGCAATCTGCAATTTCCTTTTTGTATTCTGTAACGCCTTTCAATTCTGTGTTTGCGTCTACCTTGATCTGATAGCTGGGAGACTTGTGCCTTTCCCTGCTGGCCCCGGCCTGAGCTCTCCGATGGCCCCCGACCATGTACTGGTACAACTGTTCGGGAACATTGAGGTCCGTCATTCCGATCAGGTTGCTGCCGTGCTGAAAAACGCAGAGGAGATGGTAACACAGAGAGAGAAGAGGTCAAATGATTAGGGGAATCGATAATAAAAATAAAAATTAAAAGAGACTCACACATTGAAGTGTCTATGTAGAAAAAAAATAGCTTTATAGCAAACAAAAAATGTCATTGCTGAAAATGATGAGTGTTTCCTGAAACAACTACCATCCAAAAACTTGTAAAAGAAACATGTAAGCACAAAACTACAAAAACATATTACTAATATAAAATGCATAAACCTGCAGTAAAACCGAGATTTGGTCTTGAAAAGAAAACAATATTAACAGTTATATAAAGTCAAGAAAATCTAGACTTACAAATGTTTTCCTGTTGCCATTTGTTTCACAAACTTTGTGCTTTTATTTGGGTCACTCACCCCAAGACAAACCATGCCAAGTGCGAGTCCTGCTGCGAGTGAATAGGACTCCCTGTCAGTGCAGTACTCCATCTCTGGACCTGGAGGGCGGCCTTTAAAAACACATCCAAGACTTTATTAGTTTAACTTCATTGTCGTATAAACAGACAATGTCACGACCACAGCAGCAACAAACAACACGGATAAGGTAAAAAACCTAAACAAAATAAATGGTTGAATAAAAGAACGATTTGTAATAAAAACCAATCCAGTTTTTGTAAGATGCATTCAACAGAACTTTATTTGCAGCAGTGACGGCGGTTCTAGTTTTGTTAGACTTTTCAGCTTAATTATCTTAGTCGAAATAAAACAAAGTTTAGAGCAGTATTTTGAAGGCTACAAAATAGCGCAAATTTCGCACAGAAATATAAAAAAAAAAATCAATCTAACCTTTTTAAGATGAATAAGTTGATAAAGCTGACAGGATTTGAGTGTTACTGTGTTTCATGTAAAAAATGCAAGGACCAGTATCATACAGACTAAATGTTACAAATTGAATTCATAAACTAAACTTGGAAATTGTTTTAGGACTTAAAACAATAAAAAGAGCTGAAATAACTTAATACTGAAGTTACATGACAGAAAACAAGGTTGGAGATTATCTCTTGAATGTTTTTAGATCAGTTGACTTTTGAAAGTCTGTATAAGCCATATTGTGTCACAGTCTGCTGTTCTTATCTGTGGGATGCCCCAAGGCTCGGTTTAGGGTCCACTTCGTTTTGCTAGATACTAAGCCCCTTGGACATCCATTTTGTGCAGGAACAAGCCTGGGAGTTTCCCCAACAACTTCCTAGAAAAAACTGCATTTTCTAATTCCATTTTACACAAAATATATTTAAAAAAGGCTTTATTTTCAGTTTCCTCAATTTTTCCACATCACTGTATTTGCTGCAGGCTGTGCATATTTTGCATTCAAAACCAAAAGTATAAATTCTGGGACAATTACAAGTTTTATATTTCCAGAGGCAGTAAAGGTTTAAAGTAATTTATTTGTTAACCATTCATCTTTTATGGAAGAAAACAACACAGACCGATCTCAGACAGCAGGACTTCAGCGTTGTGTCTGTGTCCTGTTCCCTGGTACACCAGACCGATACCAATGACAGCAGCAACCTGCAGGACAGACACATTTAAAAATGATTTTAGTGCAGCTTTTGTGCTGGCTGGTAATTGGAGAAAAAAAACAAACACACACAAAAAAAAATAACATTCAAGTCTACAACACACACACCTGAACATTGTGTGGCACGTCCAGCTCAGTGGAGGTGGGAGGGAGCAAAGCAGGAATGTGAATACTGAGCAGTCGGGTGATTGACATGTCCATGGTGCCCAGTTTGGCTGAAGAAACGCCCAGCAGGAGTCCAATGCTGGTCATCTCATGTCCCTGCCAGAAACAGAGACAGACACAGAACGAAAATTATTTCAGTCTCACTGTGGCACTTGACAGGTAATCACAGAAAATAACTATATTTTCCTTTACATTCTCACACGCAATGCAGAAAACGTGTCATAAATCAGTTTTTTTTCCAATTAATAATCAATTTTATATAAATGTAAGTACTCTTTCTATTCGAGACTTTATGGTTGGAAAAATAAAAAAATAAAAAGGTTTGCCATTTATTAATTTGCGGCATACATTGCTACAGTCAGGCTGGTTTACATAAAGGCACCAGCAAAAACCAAACTGGAAAGCAGGAAGCACTGAAGGTAAACAGTCAGAATGGAGACAGGACACAAAAAAGAAAACTTAGAGTAAAGAAGGGACAGGAAGGAAAAATGGAAGCACGCAACGAAGGAAAGAAAGACAGGATGTAGGACACTAAGGAAGCACGGCAACGGAAGGAAGAACAGAAGAAAATGGACTCAAGGAATGAAAAGAGATAAATACAGACAAAAGCCAAGGAAGACAGGGAGTGGTAGCGTAAGAATCCTGTGGTTATTAACTCTTCACAGAATCCTTCTGAACAGTCCCGCGTGTAACATAACAGTAAAAATGTTTAAACAACTATGGATTTGGATAATTTTCCACAGTGGATGTCCGGATAACGACAGCATGCATCAAGTTTATTTTAAATGGTTTTGAATAAGGTGAATTTTTGCTCTATGCCACAAATTAAAATATGCAGAAATAAAATTCTTACTTGTGTCCTTGCCTTATGTACTTCACTGCTGTTTCGGTTTTATACTGATACTAATGAAATTACTTCTGTTTCATCTTTTAAGTGTATTTTGTAAGGTAAGGTTCTTTACCTAAATTCTATTATGGTTCATGTGACAACATTTGCTTTAAAAATGAGATAATTTAATCGCTTAGTATTTCTGAAATCTTTAAAGCATCTCATTACTACCATTAAAGTTTGAGTGTGTAAAAGGTACACCTATTCATTTGGCTGCATTGTTGACTCCATGTTTGTAAAAAAGCAGCTGAAGTCTGGGGATTAATGATCTGCTTGGCTGTGAGCACAACTCGAAATTCTCTTTAAAACCACAGCCATGCACAATTCTGACAAACTGTTCGTTTGCATAGCGGTGTAATTTCTCTTCTACAGCGAAAGTTGAAACCAGAAGAAAACCACCACTGACGAAAACGCTTCGCTGTCAACCATGTTCACAACTTTCATTCACACTGCTGGGCTGAGCTGCTAATACCCGTCTTTGTGAATAAATAAAAGGACACTGTGAGCACTTCCTGATTGGGTTTACACGCTTTTCAATTTCAAATTTATTAGAAAATAGGTTTACTTTATTTCCACTAATCAATACTTAAGTATTCGCCAATGATATTATATGGACACGCGGTCAGTAAAATAACCTTTACGGAAAAGAAAAGAAAAAAAAATAGATTGCTTCCAATTTAAATTTCACTACAAGGCCAGAATGAACATTGTAGCTTGCAATCAGAGCTAGCTGTAAGTAGCATGTGCATTCTTAGTGTAGTCAAATCTTTGAGTGGACCTTCTTACACTGCATATTTACATAAATGAGTCACAGGGGATGCACATTGACAACTACAACTTAATTTCACAATCTGAATCAACAAGAAACGAATCTTAACTGCTGAATGGTCGCAGTGGTTCCTGTTTGACTTTATTCATTTTCTCTGTGGTGACTTTTTATTATTTAGGTAAAAGAAAGAACAAAAAAATAAAGTTTTGACGTGCAGCATCCTGTTTTTCTCCACTGAAAGTGGGAAAGCATCGCCTTATTTCTAAATTTCTCAGAAGCCAGAGTTTCGCTTTGACTAGCTGTCGGGCTTTGATGCAAGTTTACAGTTCTCGTTTACGCTCATCTCAAGAGAGGTGAGCATGTTGTTGTGTGTGAGAGCAAGTAAATCAAAGCAAAGGGCAGCATCGTGCCTGTGTACTAAATTCCATGTAAGTCGGCGCGTTTACTGTGTTCTGTAAATTACTGGCGGCAGCGGTCGTTTAGAGCAACCGCCAAGTTAAATCGAGGATATTCATTAGCATCAATCTGCATGTTTCAATCGGGGAATGTTGGTGGGATTTACGTTACAAAATGAACAAAAAAAAAAAACTGTTGAACTCTGTTTGTGCAAACCTTGGTGAGGTAGTCATGTATGTTGAGAGTAGCCAGCTTGGTGAGGTGTCCGTTGAGGCCGAGGGCCATTAGAAAGCCTGCGTACTCGTTAGCCAGCTCAGGGCTCTTTGGCTTGTTGTAGGCGATCCATGCGGAGTCCACCTTAAGACGAGAAGCAAACATAATCAGACCTTTTTGTAGAAGAAAAAAGTTTTTCTTTATTGACAAGTAGAAAAGAATCAGCATTTTTAAGCAAAAGACCAAATCTAAACCCGATTCCCTTTTTAAAAAACACATGTTCACATGAAAGCAGGCATGAGTCTTGGACTTTTACACTAACCTGTGAAGCGGGGGCTATTTTAAGTCCCGCTGCAACTCCATTATGGAAACTGGGCCAATTGGTCATGTTGGGAGGAACATCAATGTTCCCACTGTTGAGATCTACCATAGCATTCCTGGGAGGAGCACGGCCTGGAGCAGAGAAACAGAAAGCAGACAGCATCCCAAAATAAAGGTTATTAATGTTGTACTCAATTAAATCAACCTGTTCTTTTTTTTTTTTTCTTCCTTTTTGTACATTTTCTTAAGAAAATTCCAGATATCAAAAATAATAATAAAATCTTGAAAGCAGTAAACACTGAGGAAAAAACATTAATGCAATCGTAGCAACAACCTGTAAGGTTGAGTTTTGGTACAGGCAACGGTTCAGTTGGTACAGGATGGTAGGAAAAGAGAGTGAAGAGGCCTCTGCCAACCGGAAGAGCCATCGTCCTCTGGCACAACTGCAGAAGTCTAAAGCAGACAAATAGTAACACAAAAAGATTTCCAAGAAATTAAAAATGTCACACACAAAAACCAAATCACATAGAAAATAAAACAGATTAAACGTCAAACATCTTTAGGCGTGTAAAGCAGGAACCAAAACATACCAGATGTTTCGCTTCCCTTTAAAAGCTGCTGCATGCTCAATATTTTCTTCCAGTTAAGCGTCTATTTTAGATCGTACATTACTATATTAACACAGGCAAATTGTGCTTACTTGTTTTCTTTCTCCTCTATGTACTCGTGGTCTGAAACTTCAGGCTGCTGCACAACACTGACCCGGACCGGCCTTGAGCTCTGGAGGAGCCTTCTGACTTCCTGGATCCTCAAATCTTGACTCCAGATCAGTCCTGTAACCTGAGAGAGAGAAAGGAAAAGACAAAAGATTTCACCTTATCCCAACAGTCCAAGATAATCTTTAGACAAACCAGAAGAAGCAAAAATATTCCAGTCAGGTAACAATCCAGTTACCTCATGAATTATGTCCAACATGCCATCTTCCTCCTCGTCTGCTTCTGAGGATGCAGGAGGGACCAAGGAGAATCCTGATCCTACAGACTGAAAACACTTAGAAGTGAAAATCTTTCTCGTACTCCCTTTTGGTCTCTCACTGAGCCCGAGAGTGTTTGTTTTGTAAAATGCACGAGGCGGCTGTGGGCCCGCTCAGGAGGCGGGGCATCCGGGTGGCGATGTACATAGCTGTGTGATCTTCCCGCCAGGAGGCTGCAGATCACACAGCTACATTAACGTAACATGTGATGGATCTGGGATTCGAAATAAACATGGAAAACATGGAGAAGAGTGTACTACTCCCCACTCAATCCATTTCCTTCATAGGTCTCTCCCTGGACTCAGTTCAGGCCAGAGTGAGACTAACAGAGGACAGAGTGAAAACAATGCTGGACTGCTTGTCCATGTTCCAGGCTGGTCTGGCAGAGGTACGGGCAACCATCTGTGGACCTATTGCCTCGCAGGAGAACAAACAGTGTCATCTGTATTTCTCCCTGCACGATCAGAACGCACCTCTGGGGGTGGACGCACTGGCCCACAGTTGGCCTCGGGTTCTGCTCTATGCTTTCCCCCCATAGCTCTAATTTCACCAACGCTAGCCAGGGTACGAACAGAAGGGCTGACAATGATCCTCATTGCACCCCACTGGCCATCGAAACACTGGTTAGCAGAGATAACGCAGCTCCTTTGGAAGGATCCGTGGCCTCTGCTTGCACGCAGGGATCTGCTGTCTCAGGCACGAGGACAAATTTTTCATCCCCACCCAGAAAGGCTGGCTTTGTGGGCTTGGCCCGTGAGTGGTTCAATCTACAATCTGTAGGTCTCCCACAGAGTGTTACTGAGACAATCCAGAATGCTAGAGCTCCAGCAACAAGATCTTTGTATGAGAACAAATGATCTGTTTTTGAAAAATGGTGCTCTGAAATTCAGGAAATCCCCTTTCAGTGTTCTGTGGCCGTGCTTTTAGCTTTTCTACAGGACCTGATTGATAAAAGAAAAGCTTTTTCTACTGTCAAGGTGTACTTGGCTGCTATTTCAGCTTGCCATGTGGGTTTTGAGGGGAAGACTGCAGGCCACCATCCCTTAGTGTGCCGGTTCATGCGGGGGGCTTGCAGCAAGCTCCCTGTCTCAAGACCCATGGCTCCATCGTGGGATTTACCCCTGGTGCTGGATGCTCTCTCTGCCTCACCCTTCGAGCCTCTAGATCGGGTTGAATTAAAAATTGTAACCTTGAAAACAGCACTTCTGTTGGCATTGGTCTCTACAAAGCGTGAGGGTGAAATCCATGCTTTGTCTGTTAACCCATCTTGTATGAGGTTTTCTCCAGACAAAACTAAGGTGACTTTGCTCCCCAACCCTGCTTTTGAGCCTGAGGTGTTGGGGTCATAATCTCCAATTGAGTTGGTGGCTTTTTGTCCCTCTCCTCTTCTTCACTGGAGCAGGAGAAACTGCACAACCTTTGGCCTGTACATGCTTTAGATATCTATTTAGAGAAAACAAAATAGGTCAGGAAAAGTGACCAGTTGTTTGTCTCTTGGGCCAAGAACCCTTGCTCAGCATCAGCCCTATTTATGGGGGGGGCGTGGGGGGCTCCCTGCCCTCTCTGACGCTGACAGGCTTATCTCCAGCCAATCCTGGCTGGCGTAATGTAATAGGAGCTTCTGGTGAGGTTACGCCAGGGGCGTTCCCATTATGAGACACTCACGTTACTCAGAGAACAGGGGTTACGAAAGTAACCTAAAGATTTAAAGAAAATGCAGTTATCTGTAATAAAGTAAGCCAATGACAGAATAAAAGTAAAATTGGATTCTACTACAGATGGCTGCATCCTGATTTCAGGAATCTCTACTTACAGCTTTGCTTTTAGCCAGGGTCATCTTGTGAGCTTGCTTGGTCAGGTCCTGTCGGCCAATCAGCAGACAGACTTCCTCTGGCCAATCAGAGGACGGCTGCTCGCGACATCGGTAAATTGCCTCTCTGATGGGCAAAGCCACCCCGAACGGGACCGACTCCAAATCCTTCAGGGTGAAGCCTGCAGCGGTGGGAAGGCAGGGGTGAATAATTTTGGTTATTTAGAGTTTAAAAGCAACCATAAAGACAGATTATGCATTTTAAAACATGGATCAAGTGCTGTTAAAATGATGTTAATGAGCAGAAAACAGAAGTTTTAGTAACTGGTCCAGACCCACAGGGGGAGAGAAACCTACACCCAACTTTTAACACGGACAACGAGTCCTCCAGAGGCAGTAAAAAAAAAACCGTTTGATTTAAGAATATATTTTACAAACTATAACCTCAGTAACCACCTTAGAGGGAACTGAACTGGAGGAGTTTAACTTCTATAAATAACTGGGAACCTTAAATGATTCCCCTCTTTTAAAACACATGTTGAGAGCCTTGTGAAACAGCTGCGACAGAAACTCGGTTTTTAAGTTTGAAAATAAAGATTTGCAGCCACCTTTTCACTGGTGCTGGACAGCGGGAATGTTTTCGAGCGAATGTGTCTTCTCAACGTCTCCATATGGCGGAGAAGCTTACAATGCTTCACTGAGGTTCATGACAGAGCACACTCTTTTATCCAAAAAGGCCATTCTTTCTCCTCTGCCTGCTTGTATTTGTTTTCTGACAGCCATAGAAAGTAGAGGAAGTTGATGTTTTCGATCTCAGGGTTAGTTGTTGCTTTGGGTTCAGGATAACAGCAACGAAACTGAGGCTGTTTTCCCATTTCCCTTCTCTAAAAAGGAATGAGTAGCAGAGCGACTGGAACAGAACTGAATGCGTTCAAATCCAAATTATGAGAACTTGAGGTTAACTCCCTTTAATGTTTTTAGTATATTTTTAAAATTAATTCTCAACTGAATAAAACCTGGTATCATAAATGTCAGATTAAGCTAAATATGTATGTTTTCTACTGCATTACTAGCTAATTTTTATTTAATCAAACATAATTTACTATTTATCGGATAGTTTATTGTTGTTTTTTTATATAATTATTTTGTCATATGTTTTTATTTGTACTTTCCCCACAATTCCTCCTCTATAGTTCTTATTTTAGCGCTTTATGTATATTCACCTGTATTTAACCTTTGTATTACACGCTTGTAAGAAAAGGTCTCTACCAATAACGTTTGATTGGCTACATTGCCCCACAATTGTTCTCTTATCTATATAACATATCTGATTTGACTGTGAAAGTCAATTTGTTGACTTTAGCTTCATTGCAAGTGTCAAAACATCCATTGTTGTGAGGTAATGTTGTGAAAATGATTCGCTACTCGTACCCTGTGAGGTGAGCCACACCACCAGCTGCTCAGCTAGACTCTCACTGGAAACCCTGACCTTCACACTGCTCTGCCTGGAAAAACAAAACACAGAAGTACTTTGTGAGAAAAATCACCAATCATTTCAATCATGATTTGATGACAGAGTTTTTAAACGCACAAAAAAAAATGTCATGTCTGTAGATAGTTGTACAAAATCTTTGAATTTATTTTACCTTCTGGAGTTTGGCTCACTAGCACGGGATCTCTGGCCTAGAATGATAAAGACACAGACATTAAACCAAATGTAAGCAATATCTCAACTTCCATAAATGAAGCCTTATTTATGAGTTAGAATTATAACAACATAAGGTATTCTAAAGTTTTCCTGAAATTTTTTAAATCTGCTTCTAAAATTTGGCATGAAACACACTTGGATTAAGAGTGAAAGTGCCAGTGTTATGTATTGACCATGCACAAGTAATCAGGTTTCAGTTGTTATTATGAAAATGCCATGTAAATCAAATATGATTTAAAAGAAATGTTATTTTCTAATTTAAAACCTTGAAATTGGGCCTCCGTCTCTTTAAAAACTCCTGCTCTTTCTGAAACTCGGCCTTCAGGATGTCATCACAAAATCACTCCCCCATCAACCATTTAACAACGTTTTTACCAGCGTTGAACTGAGAAGTAGTTTATGTAAAAGGCTCAACAAATGTTTGCCAATTGCTACTGGCTAGTCTGAAGGAGCCAAGTGGGGGAGTCACTGTGAGGCAGATGCTCAGAGGAGGAGCTGCGTCTCAAAGGTCCACCCAGGCGTTTCCACAAGTGAACGGTTGCCATGGGAGATTATAGGATTTCTCAAACATTCATGAAAGAATCAAGGCAACACTCCAGGTGTGTTTATGATGAGGGAATAGCATTATAACATAATGTAAGGCTTACAAAAGTATATTTTACATAATATTGTCTCTTTAAATACAGGATGAGTAAATCATGCTTTTCTTTTTGGTGACAAGGAATCTGTTCTACTTGAAAATTAAGTCTTAATGCTGGAAGGACAAAAACTAAAGTTTTCTCATCACTCACAGGCTCAAGGCTAAATTCAGTGACAGAAGAAAAATGGCGGATCAAATAACTGCCACCAAGGAGCTCTAGTGGGCTTTAACATGAGGACAACAAAGAAGGAGGAAAAGCAGGAGACTGTGTAATAATCTGACTCTGAAGCAGAGCACAGTGGGGCTGACAGTTAATATGGGTGGCTTGTCGATAAATGATTACACCGAGGAAAACAAGCTGTCCAAGTGTTGTTTCAGGCCATTTAAAAAATACACAGAACTTTGAGTTTCAGGGACATTTTTTCTGAAAATTCATCATGACCAAAAGATTTGTGCATTTTTGTTGGTGTCTAATGTGGTTTCTGTGCTAGTGAACACAGAACATTGCAGCCGAAGAGGACAGTCTCTAGTAACTAAACCTTTGACGCTGTTACAGCTTCAAACAGACAAATCATTTTATTAAATGTTTTATAAAAGGTTTAGTGAGGGATTTCCTTTGTCAGGAAAACAACTAAGAGCTTCTCCCATTGAAGTGGTCCCTGTGCTGCAACATCCTGTACTAAACGGGTTCTATATAAAGAAATACGAACAGCCAGAAGTCACCTTGGTCCCTTAAAACTTCCACTCTGCTACTTCCTGAGTTTATATACAGGAACAAAGCACATTTTTTATTTTATCCTTATGAATAGTCATCTTAAAACCCATTTAACGAATGCATAAAGCTTTAAAAAAGCAGATCTGGATTTATAAACACCACTGCACACAGGTGTTACACTTACAGTTTCAAGCAGGATTCAAAAACACAAGCTTGCAACAACAGTAGAGCAAGTAACAGACTATTTATATATTAAGCAAAAACAGAAATAATGAAAATGAAAATGATCATAGATCCAGTTTAAAATCTTGTTGCAAGAATCTGGACCTTTGTATGTTTCTGAATTACTTTGCGTTTATCTTTAGGTTCTCTGTCAGCAAGTTCAAAATCAAAATCATCAATAATTTGGTCAAAAACTCAAGTTGCATTATGGTACACTAACCAATGTTATAATAAAGTTAAGAATTTTAATGGAAAAAAGGCCTGGCTGTTCTATTATCCACATCAATCCTGACATGAGAAATTATAAAACCGAACTGCAGCACATTGAAACTCATTTGCGTAAATTTTGTTTCATTCTTGCATCAAAAAACTTCTGTTCCTTTGTCTAAGCTCAAGACAAAAGTAATGAGAAAAACCAACCCACTCCGGCCCCTTTTCCTTTCCTTTCTTTTTTCTTCCCTTTTTGGGCCACACAGTTACCGGTCTCGGCTATTTTAACCACTGGCTGGCTGATTGGTGCACTGCTGCTTTGGTCCAAAACCCCCAACATCTGGTATAAAAATAAACAACAGTGAAACATACCTGCTGAGAGCTTCAGGAGGTACTTCCATTCATTTGTCGATGTAGCATTATCATCTCCAATGATGTACAGAGCATAACTCTGTCAAAAAAAGAAAAAGGAGACCCAAAAAAAGTTATTTTTACATAAAAGGGAATAACTCAAGTGAAACAAACTTCAACGACATTGTTGATATTACAACAACAACAAAAAAAAACATTTAGCTGGTTTTGTCAGTTCTTTTCAACATGACTGAACATGTTTACAAAATGTCAATATTCAGGGTTGAGAGGAAACGGATAATAAAATACGTTTGTGTGTTATTTTAGAAATTTTGTAATAAATTAAACGAATTTAGGATATTCTGACAAAATGTTTCCACTTCGCGTATGTACTGGAGTTACAGAAAGAAAAAAAAAACAGAAAGTGGACAGGTCATCATCCTACCCAGTTATAATAAGAATTGGCATCAAACTTGCATGGTTAGTAAACATGCAGCATTTATTTTTGTTTTTATTAAGAACATCTGTAAGGGATCAATATGGCTACCACAGCATCATAATGTTAAGCATCAATCAAAAACATTTGATTAATGTTTTTAATCAAACATTAACATTATATAAACATATAATGTTTCTAAAACCTTAAAAACATTATATGTTTATATTAAGAATAAAACAAGGTAAATAACTGAAATCTAAGTAACAATGGCTTAAAAGACATTCAAATACAGGAAGTGTGGTTATACCAGAACCAGCAGCTTGGTCCTCTGACAGATGCCAGGCAGGTACGGAAATGGGGGGCTCGCCTCCCCTCTCAAGCAGCTACTGAGCCAGTTGAACACACATGGCGGATCAGAGCTGAGGAAGGTCGGCCGGTGCATCTGACCAATCACAGCTGATAAAGAGTGGGCCAGTCAAAGGTCAAAACAACGGGGAAGAGGAAAAGAGTTCAGTCACTGCTGGTAAACAACAATTACCAGAGAAGTAATGAAATTTAAACTTTAGTTGAAATAATATGCTTATACTGGAATTACCTGGACAAATACAAAGAGCTCTCTAGGCTTTTATGAGCATCAAAACCTATTTTTTCTTTTTTTTTTTTTTGGCTTTACAATTACATGTCTTGTGCATTTCCTGCCTGAATATCACATGAACCCATTCAGTCTCTTACCCTGGTCTATGATGCAGCTCTCCGTAAAGCAGCTAATTAATGAAGGGTAGTCTCTCCAGTACAGATCAACATATTCCTCCAGCTGCAGGTCTCTGCAAACAAATGATGAATCACATAAATAGAGTGCAGAGGAAAAGTATTTGCCCCCCTGATATCTGCCATTCAGTCTCCTTTTCCTTTTTTTGCTCAGCGTTAGTATCTTAGATAACGTTCTGGATTTCTTTTTTGCAAACCCCTACATGCATTGTTGACCACTGTTTGCAGTTTTGTCCATTTTTAGATAATTGTGCTTACAATGTCAGCCTGGTGAAAACCAGACCTGGACTCTTGGCTATTGACAAACGAATATTTACTTCCTCCACTGTCATTACTAAAAACTACAGGCAGACTTCTATTTTATAACAGTGCAGAAAATAAACATCGTCGTTCACAACTTTTCCTTCTGTTCACTGATTGGCCAGGTCAAAATTCAACTTGGGAAATCAAAGTCAATGGGAGAGAGCCCAGATAGAGTAGTGAAGAAAGATGAGAATCAAATGGGATTTGTGTAGGAAAGCAGTGGTTGACTGGAAAAACAAAGCCTTAAAAATGCCTTTTAACCTTTTGCAGACCAAAACTATTACTTTGTTTCTTAGCTGATCTTCAATTTCTTCAGGCTCGATGTGTCGCTTTCAGACATTTTAGCCTACTTCATGTTGTCAGACAGATTTTAGGTCAGGTGTGGGTAGAAAATTGAACTATATTTATGTAGTGCTAGTTTGGTTTGGGCAGCTTGTTTCCCCTAAAATGTTTGTATTTACTCAAATTACCTTTGTTTAATGATCTGAAACATTAAATGAGCAAAAACAAAGAGTAAAAGCTGGGCAGCTTGGATTCTGTCATTTCCCTTTGATTAAAGCAAAGGACCATTTCCATTATTAATAATTCATAGCTTAGAAGATCATGTCTACCTTGCGGTAGTTTTTTTTTACTAGTGTCTGCTGCTGCACACCGAGGCAATAAACTGAAAAGTCATTAGAGCTATTCTAGAAATATCCCGACATTCTCAAATAGCTTCTGTGACATTTAACTTGTTTAGGGCTGCAATTGCCGCAAGATGGAGCAAAAGTAATTAAGAACCATGAACCACTGCTATTGACCTGCAAACCAAGAGCTCAATGGCAGGCAACAGTCTTTTTTTAAGGAACATTTAAAAATGTATTCTTCACTGTATGCGACACCCTATATTTAGATAGGTAAAGCCCTAATTAGACTGAAAAATTTAATTGTTTTCCTTATCCCTCCATCCCAGATTCAACATGACAACAGTTTAATCTAAAGTGAAAACCTACTCTACCCTTCAACTTCAATATTCTGACCAAAAGAACTTGAAAAGTGTAACTAAATTTTGCAGGTGTATAGCATTTTTAATTGGTCTGCATTTAAAATAAAATAAAAACATTATAGATAGTTGTATTACACCCATAAAAAATTAATGTTAGATTATTTTATTAACAGTGATAATAGTTGCTACTTTTGTGTTTTAAACAAAAGCAATCACGTGACATAGTTCTTGCATTTTTTTGAGTTACCACCATGAAACTGGGGGTATTTCCACTCAAAGTTTATTATAGCAGAACAATCTGCCCCTCTCCCAAACTTACCGCTAATGGATATTTAGACAATTTGGGCCAAACGCATGATTCACAACATGATTCTGAATATATTAGTTTCAAAATAAAACTAGAAGCCCTCTGAGTAAATTTGTCCTGTGGCTGTGAAAAGTTCATCTGAATACTGAAACTTCCTTCCTTGACTGGCAGAATTTGTACCAAGAAAACAATCTATCTATGAACTCAAAGTGTTTACAAACTAATAAAAACATTTCTGTTTTACAATAGCCCGTCTCCTCGTTAATTTATCAAACTGCCTTAATGAAACGTTGCATTTCCAGAGGAAAGTGAGGCTGAAGATGGGACACAAACTGATGAAATTACTGTGAATGCAACAATATTAAAAAACGACAGATGGCAAAACAATTCAACTCAAACAAAGAGGATAAACTATTTTTAAAATTATGACAAAGCAATCAGAGTTATCATTTGCTTTGCCTGTTAATAAAGAACAGAAAACATAAAAAATGTCAGCATACTTAAATACAACCCACATACTAACAATGTAGAACAATTACTCTAAAGAGCTCTTCACTCTCCCACTCTTATTCTTTTATTGTCATGGTCACCAATAACAGCAGTCACTTGACAATCTGTTAAAGTTTATTTCCCAACACACAAACCACTGAAGGGCCTTGGATTACACACAAAGTTTCACTGAAAACAATGAGTTGCATTCCCCATTTCCTTCTGTGTGCGAAAGTTCAATGTAGTTTATGAGAATGTTCAACAGGCTGTTTGTAGTGATAATTGTACGCGCCTCGTGTCTGTCTGCCAACATTGTTTTATTATAGACAGGCAGCTTAATGACTAACAGAACTTAAAAATGGAAAATAAATAAAATGGCGGCTACCTGGCCAACTGCTGCAGCAGACACACCAGTGATGAAGCTCTTGCCCTGTGCAGCTCGTCCAGCTGCAGCTCCTGGTAGAGCAGATGGAGGACACCGAAAAGGGCGGGAATGTGAGGGAACAGAGGAGCCGAACTCTCAAGTTTCAAAGATGAGCTGGAGGGAGAATCCGCCTGGTGTTGGAAAGGAAGTATAAAAAAAAAAAAAAAAAAGGTTGAAAACAGCCATTAAAAAAAAATCTGAACCGAATCTGGAATTGAAATGATTTGAAGCACATTTGGGGAACATATTGTTCTATATAACTGAATATGAATTAAACCTGTGTTGTATACACCACAAGACACATTAGTTGTGAGTTGGCACCACATAAATAAACTTTAAAGAAATGAGAAAGTATTGCGTTTAAACGTTTTCCAGCAACTCAAAACAACATTTACATCCTTCTGCCATTTAAAATATACACTCCAATTCCCTCCTTTCTGCAAAATCAATATCAGTAACTTATAAAGCACTTCAAGTCAGACACACATGATGTATACAAAGATGCAGAAAGAACAAGAGAGGCAACAAAAATGGATGTGGAGAATAACAAGCACTACCTCTTTGAAGAGGCAGAAAAATCTTTTACTTTCATTGATCTTTATATGTTGTAAAATCTAAAAAGCATGGGTTCAATATGGAATAAAGCAGACTGGGTTACGTACAGAAAACGGGTCCTCTTTTTCTGCGGCAGGAATATTGTTGGGGTCCACTGATCCACAGACGGGCTGAGAATTTATCTGACGGTGATAGTGAGATGCCAACAGGTAGTCCCAGTCCTACAAAACCGGGATTATAGATCAATGCCAGTCTGAAGTTGGATTATTGCAACCATAACCACAACTAGATTCAAATGCTAAAAGTGATAACATTATAATGACACTTAGTGAGTTCCTTCAATTCTAGAGGGGTAAAAAATAAAATAAATAAATAAATAAATAAATAAAGTGCTAAAGTCAGATTTACAGCATAATCCAGAAATAATGCCAATGAGCCACATCTTTTAACCAGCACCACCTCTTAGTGAACTACATAGTTTCACTAACAAACTATGCCTGTATGGGTTAGATGTACCTTCCGTTATAAAATGCCTTAAATGCACTCAAACACACTTTTTCCAACTTCAGACATATCCTGAAACAATCAGAGCAGAGCTTAATGATGGAAAGAAAACCTGTTTTCACTCAACTTGAACATGTTCAGTGAAGTTCAACGGACAACATTAACAGATATTATCTCAGGTCTTTTCAGAGATACTAAAGTTGTCTCTGAGCTGGCACTAGCCATATTTCTATCAATGTTTCTTTAAGCACATTTTGAAGTGTCTCATTAGAAAAGGTTGTAGGAAACAGAAAAATTCAAAATGTTTTTTTCGCTCGCTTGAAGTGGTCTTTGGCTCTTCTGAAAAAGAGTTGATGCACTAAAGGGGTAGATGGAAACACATTAGCCGATTAAGTTCTGACGTAGCAATCTTTCCCATCCACCAGTGGGTCTGTGCCTTACCAGAGGCACAAAAATGTTTTTTGCAACATTTTAAAGGTTTGTTCAAAATCTGTATGACCATCCATGCTGGAGGGAAACGTGGTTTCTTGCATCACACCCAAACTGAGGGCCTTCTAGTTGGAAATCCAAAATCACTGACATTTACGCGTTGTTTGGCTCTATCATCAGCAAAACAAACAAAGAAAATTGTATATTTCTCTCCTTTACTTGGGTTCAAACAAAAAAAAATTTACATCTCAGGTAAATATTTTATAGAAATGTTTGTTTTGATCTTGTACTGGGATTCAGCTTGGTTAGGCTTTGAGATCCAGGTTTAATTTCTAAGTAATAGAGACATCAGTGCTTTTTAAGACAGTGATGTCAAATTTAAGAGTCTCCTTCCGCAGATTTGTACTTTCCTACAAAATGGCCTGAAAATAAAGAGAAAAATCTGAACTAAGTGGTATGAAAACATGTTCTCGCATTGCTGTTGTGGGCCAATTATTATTGGTTTTGTTTTTCAACAATTTTCAAAATGGCTTTAAACCAAGTAACCCAATTCTGTTGAAAGGGTGAAGGGGTGTGAATACTTTCTGGAGGCACTGTATATCATTATGTGCAGGTTACAGCAGGGGTTATTCTCAACTAAAATTAACCACACAGTAGCTTAAGTAAAATCTGACACATCTTTCCTCGGGTCAAAAATAAAGCAGCACACTGAGCCTGCAGCTGATTGACATTTTCCAGACGTGTTTGCTTTAATGAGAAAAACACACAAACACAGATTAGTTAAGAAATCCCCTTTAATGAGACACATTTTAAGAAAACCCTTGAAGGCCAACTCGCAGAGGAGCGATTTGTTTCATCTTTCCTTTATATAATTAAAGTGCAGGTCAGGCTTATAGAAGGACAGAGCGAACGTCCACTCTGGAGGTCTTTATTCACACGCAAGCAAAATTGTGTGTGAATGTAGAGCAGAGGACCAATTATATTCTCTGCAACTTCATATAAACTGCACCAATTCTCTCTGTGAGCAAAAGTTTAAAAACTGGATGAGGCTCGCTTTTGGTTGAAAGGATTTAATATATTTGAATGGACTTCTTAAATGGCAGAAATGCAAATAGAATGGCCAGCAAATCTGAGTAGATCTTCTATGAATGTTCTCAAAAATACATCTTGGTTATGTTTCTCAATAATAACAAACAGGACTCCTGATAAATAGTTGTTTTTTTCCCCTCCACAGATACATACATTTGTTATCGTTGTTCACATTATGCATCTTGCATACCTCATCAGAGCCTCCGTCAGAAGGACGAGCCTTCTTGGCAGCAATAACTGGAGAGAGTGGGACTTCAAACTGCAGCTTAAAAAAGAAAAACGAAAACAAGAAAATGATCAACTGAAGGAATATTTTTGTTTGATGAAAAAAAAAAAAAGAAAAGTTTTTTTAAATGAAGACGTTACATATTTTAGTCAGCTGAGAACTTTCTCAACAGTCGGATCTGATTATGAAGGTGTAACCATCAGTGTTTTTTGAAGATACACCGAACCTCACTGAAAATTGGAAGGGAAGAATCAGAAACAGCTGACTCACGTGTCGAGTCCAGGCCAGGCGCTCTGTGTTGTAGCCCATCAGCGTCATGAAACAGGTGACGAATTGGCTCCACTCTGCATGAGTGCTGGGACCGCCGGGGGCGTTGTAGATGTTGTACCACTTCACCAGAACCTGCATATTTTATGAGAAAAATCTAATTTCTCTCATGACCTAATTATCGTACCAAGATCTGTACTTTTAAAGGTTCAATATGAAGTTGAACAGAGATAATATTTTTGTTCTGCAGAGAAATAAGTAATCTATAATCTGTGGCAAGTTTTAATGTAGATGTAACCTAATTAAATATATTCACGTCATTATTTACTAAAGTAGAGGTAGTTTCTACATGGTAAAAACTAAAAATCATAATAATAAAGTTTAAATGGGGAAAAAAAGTTTAAGGAAACATTTGGTAAGGTTGTGGTAATAGTTCTATCAGCATAGGAAGAATCTGTCAGTCATGACTTAATTAAAACAATAATGAAAAAGTTTAATGTGAATATTAATGTTTCAGATTTATTTAGCTGTGCACTCTCAACTCGATCAAATCTGGGTTTCAACATCCCCACTTTAACAAACCTTCATGGCAACGTCTTTGGGCAGGATGAACCGAATCGCTTGAAGGCACTTCCTCACTGCAACAAAACAAAATGAAAAAACATTTTTTTCTAGAGTTTCAATTGAATTGCATCCTAAACTCCACAGAACTTCAGGTTGAGTCATGCAAGAGGCCAACCAGGTGACTGGATTTATTAAAACTACAGTTTTTATAAAGATATTTTACAAAAAAAAATTAAATTGAATGCGTTTATCCTCCTCTGATCATTACCTTGAAAATAACAATTATAATAATAATCCTAGCTTCATTTATTTAAAGCAAGAGCTCTTTCCTTGTGTGATATCCATTTTATCATGACAATATGTGGCTGATGCTTTTTAACAAATGCCAAATAAGAAAAGGGAGAAGAAAAAAAAAATAAATAAACAGTAGCACATTAATTGATGTTGCTGTGTCTGACCAATCAGATTCCTAATCAGCATCACTAGGCTGTCTTAATTGGTCGTCCGAAGTCAGAAAGGTCGAAAAGGAAGTGGATAAATGCCATTTCATTAGAAGAACGCCTCGTCCGTTCGATCGATCGATTACTAAATAATAGGAAACAGTGCAGGAACGAGGAACAGGCAAGAAACAAAAGGGAGATAAAGTCGTCTTCAAACACAGCTGACACAGTGGGAATTAATTATAGCTGCAAACAGAAATAAATTACCATTTTGGTTTACAGTAAAAACCAGAGCTCCCACAGGACAGATAAGATTTAGATAGTGGAAGATGACAAAGCTAATCCCCAGTTTAACTGGTCAGATAATGCATTAGAGCTACATTACCTTATTTCTTAGACATTAAGATATGGCAGGGATTAATACTTTTAGGTCGAAGCTGTATTACCAAGTAAAACTGTCAATTTCCCTGATTTATGGCCTCCCTCAGGATAAAAGCAAAATTATTCATGTAAATGTCTCGTAAAGGTTGTAACCAATTGTGCCTTATGAATCGCATTATACCATACAGAATTATCAAATAACTTATGAAATGACAAAAACAATAAAAAAAATCTGATTGCTCTCTTTTCAGGTCATTTTCAAAAGCAGAGAAAAGAAACAGACATCATTAAAGCAAAGCGGAAAGGTCAGAATGACAGAGCCTCTTATTACACAGCAGCAGATTTCATCTTGGTCCTCCATCCTCAGCTGTCAATTATGACAAAGATGCTTTTTATTTTAGAAAGCAACTGCTCAAAAACTCCAAAACAGAACAGCATTCAAGCATTAGCTTCTCCTGAGAGAAAAAATCCTGCTACATCAAATAGACGTAAAAGAAAAATCCAATAGATAAATGATCGCAGAGAAGCAATTCATTCTCATGCTTTATTTCCAACTCTACAAATTAGATGACCTAAAAGTAGATAATTCCCAAAGGTGTTGGGGTCCAAAGAATAAATTGTTTCATGCAATAATTAACATCAAAAACTATAATTGGGTGTTTAACTGTACACACAAGTCATGTTAGGGACAGACTGGTAAACAACCCCACTAGCGAGCGGACTCTGAGCTATTAGGCTGTGCACAACGCAGGATTAGAGTACTTCTATATTCATTATAAATTAAGAGATTTTTTTTTTCCTCCAGTTTGAACTTAACTGGATACCCGCCACAAAACAAAAAAATATAATTAAATCAAAAACTAAAAGATGTTGTATTAACTTAAAATTATTTTTTTTTAGGTATTCTAATTAATGTGGCTTTATTACCTACATAAAGAGTATTTCTCCTAATTGGAACATACAAAATGAACACGTCATGAAAATGTAACTCCTACTTCACCGTCTTGATAAACACCAGCACATTTCAGTACCTCTATCAGCGTTTTGGATGTAATATAATAATGGAGGTGAGAGAAGAAAACTTAATCTTTCTCGATGAAATATTTCTGATGTCTTTATTATTTTTAAAAATAATCAAAAAAAATTATGAGAACAAATTAGGTTGGAGATGTCCATGTGATTTTTTTTATTTTAATTTTTTCTCCCCAAGCTGCAGAGAACATTGACGTGGCGGATTAATTATAACCATTAAGAAGCGTCAGTGTGTGTGTGTGTGTGCGTGCGTGTGTGTGCGTGTGTGTGTGGGTCTGCTTTGTAATGGCATCCTCCAGTATAAAAGATTTTACGTCACTGTGAAGCATAGAGCAGCTCGCAAACCTAATTCTGAAGCGCTTGACTGCTCTGACTCAGTCATTTCTGTCTCCATTTGTCTGGGCAGCAATGGGGCGAGTAAAAAGAAAGAAAGTAAATAATTTATTAACACATTGCTTAATTAGACAACAACCACCTTGTTTTTGTTGCCTGTGCTAAATCAAGAGTGTCTTACCCAGCTCAGAGGTAGCTATCTCTGGGATACAGATCCTCAGCATCACACCACTGCTTAGCTCCTAGAAATAAAGACAAATAGCTCAAAAATTCACATTACAACTCCAATTCCACACAGGTGTTGGGGAAACAGATGAGGTGTTTAATAAGACACTTTCAGCAGTGCAATCCTCCAATCTATACAACTGTAAACTCCAACTAAAGCAGGTAAATTGAATTTGTCCAGCCTCTATTAGATTATCTCTACCTTTGCTTTTTCTGTTGCATTATGAAAAAGATACTCTGTGCAAAGGCCAACTGGTTTCTATCAGGAGATGGAATCCCTCAGCACAAAAAAAAAAACCTGAGGTAAATAGAAATATAAATTGATTTGCGAAATGAATGATTGTTTAGAAGTGGAACGCATACACTTGGTGAAAATAAGTGTTTTTGGAAGGCAGAAACAACAGATTTACTTGAAGCCAGAAACTTCTGCAGCGTTGGACCAGAACTGGAGCTCCAGCTGAAGGTTCTTTGGGGAAAGTTTCCATTCCTCTCTTTACTATGTAGATTGTAATTTAGAAGCAGTTCCCTGCTTAACATCATTTATGGAACTGATTTTTAATTTTTATATATATATATATATAGAAAATCCGTGAAATTGAAAATACAAAACATTTAATGAATGATTTATTTAATTTCAATGTGCTAACAATTATTTTCACATAAATTCAGTTTCATGCTGTAAAAAGGTGATAGGGATTTAGTTATGATTTGATATTAAGCACTTTACTGAGGAAAGAAATAAATGTGTGGTGTTGGCATTGGAAATGTATGAACAGAGAGGTAAAATGTCTGAACTGTTTCAAAAAATAAATAAATAAAAAAATCAACCTACCAGAGTGACCCGGTTGCACACAGGGTCCCGCAAAGAGAGGATGAAAGGTGTGGCTTGTTGAAACGAGAAGTCTTCAAAGAAAGAAGCTTCCTGCTGTTTAATGTTTAGACTCTTCAGCTCCGACACTGGAGAGGGCATTGCATCCTTAAACAAGGAATGAAACAATGCACTAATTAATTTTTTTTTTAAATCAGGTAAGATGACAAGACAAGAAAAAATATGCCTGAAATACTAAAATACCGCAATTTCCGAACTATTAAGCTGCACCCGTAAGTTTTAAGAAAAAAAAAAAAAAAAAACATACATACATACATATACCTATCTACAAGCTGCAAGGTGTCCACATTGTAACATGAGATACTTACACAGAAAGATTTTTTTTTTTAAAAACCATTTAATGAAATACATACCACTAACAACAAGTACATACAATACATACTCTTTCCTGAATAGTATCTGTAACATGACAACATGAAAAAGTAAAATTAATACAGCAGCCTACCAGGAAAACTCCTTGATTACCAGCTTCATCAACCTAAAACCACTAAAGTCGCATTCTTCAGTATCTGAATTAAACAGCCTCAGAAAATACATAGTTGCTGCAGCGTTCAAAGCACGTGAGAAAAGTAGCGACTTACAGTCTGGAATTTACGGTATTCAAACATGGACAGGAAAATTTGCAATAAATGTAAAAACATTAATTGTAGAGTACTTCTGTCAAATTTGACAATTTAAAATATGTACATAGTATGAATATTCAAGTTAAAAAGACAACTCAACACATAACTTTGTGGAATAAACGCAACCGTTTCCTACTTCTAGTCTGAATAATACATCGTCAGTGCGTCAAGTGGAGTGCATTAACGCCACATTCTTTTACCTCATTAAGCCTGTGGATGTGCCTGCTGCCTGCATTAGCAGGTGTACTGACTGTCTCCACTGGTGTGCTGAGATAAGGGAGTTGATTGGTCAGGCTGATGGAGTGAGACAACGGACTGGGGAGATGCACCTTACTGACCTGCAGGAGCATAAAGGAAGCCATCACTAAAATACTCTATTGAATAAGTTAACACTAACGGTATGTGAGGCAGCTGAGTGTTAATGCAGTTATCAACCTGTCCCCATGTTGTCCTTACCCTTGTGATTCCTGTGTAAATAACTAGACTGCCACAAGCCTCCAGAACCAACATGGCATCTATATTCTGGAGAGCAAAAACATCATACAAATGAGACTTTTCAAAAAACAAAGCAGAACTAAAAACTTTCCATTTGTGCTTTTTTCCCTCCACAGTGCTCCAAAGTTCAGAATATTTTAGACACATTTTAGGGCAGAAAGCAGAGAAAATGAATTAATAGTTAAATAAGATATTTCAGTATACAAATATTTAAATTGTAATAAAATTATCTAAAATTAAATGGGTTTTATAGTAAACTCAAAAAATATATACATGGATCAAAGTCTAGATAAAATGGACCTATAAACATAAAAATGGAAATTAATAAGACACCAAAATGATGAAATCAATATAATTTATTTCTTTTTTCATATAACCAATTAACTTCCATCTTTACATTAAATAGGGGAAAAAAGAAGTAAATTTATTTAGGGATTAGAACACGCCGCTTCCCTTTCTGATAGGAAAATGTTTTGGAACTGGTTGTACTGGGATGCCATGAATACCTGCAGAGGGGCAGCATCTTTTGCAGGGATGGTTGTGACGGAGGGGAAGATGAGCTGAGTGGCATCATTGCTCTCTATAAACTTCACGCATCTGTAGGAACAAAAACACGGCCATTTGTAAGTGCACATTTCACCGTTTAATCCGATAGGGAAGGGAAGAGGAAGAAGGAAAAGCACAGAAAAACATTCTAGATTAAATTTGCTTTGTAGAGATAATCAATTCTCGTTGCTCTAATGGCTCTTTAATGTTGACCCAATTGTTTGGTAGGACTCAGACAGCATCTGTCAACTACATTGTTATTGCACCTTCTTCGTTGTAGAGCTTTAAATAAAGACATGATCAGATCTTTACTGGATAGAGAAACTCTTGAAATTCAAACTAAAATTAATAAAAATACAACAGGGTTTGGCAAATTAGAAATGTAAGTACAGACTCAAAGCCAAATATACGGACAAAAAAAGTGATGTACAATATACCAGTGTTTGTTTTTGTGCTTTTGGTTCACTGCAAACACAGATTCCAGATAATGATAGTCAATACACCTAAAAAATTTTATAAATTACTTCCATATCAAGATCAAGAAAGTTTTAGGGGTTGCATCCTGCTACATCAGCTGTTTTCTTGTTGTTGGGTTTTGTTTTTTTTTTGAGAGAGAGAGAGAGAGAGAGAGAGAGAGAGAGAGAGAGACTCAGTTTAGTTTCTGAATTATTTAATCAAAGCATTTTCTGCACCATTTTAAAAAATTAAATAAAAAAATAAAATAAGAATTACAAGATATATTGCTGGCATAATGATAAATTATTAATCATTGCAGCAAAGATGTTCAACAAATGCACATTTATGCAATCGTTTAATTCCCCATTACTTTATTTTTGTGTGTGTGTGTGTGGGGTTTGGAGTTGTCGCAGCAGCAGCTGTTGCTCTTGGCAACCGCCTATATGGCCCATGTCAAAGGCTGGTCGTGTCTGACATGTAAACACCACACTAGTATATAGTACTACACAGAGAAAGCTTATTTGATACCAAAACTTTTTTTTCCTTACATAAAAGTACTTTTCACTTCCTGCTATTCCAACATTTTCATTTAATTGTTTATTTTTCTGTGTTGTATTTTTTGCTGCCTCTTGGCCAAAACTCTTTTGAAAAAGAGGATCTTAAATTCAATGTTTTTTTTTTTGTTTTTTTTTATAAGAGTTAAATAAAGGTTAAATAAAAAAACTCACTAAGAGTGACGTAACTAGATCTATAAGCTGCATCAATAATTCTGAAGAGTATAAATGGTATAAACTTCAAGTTTAAGGCTTGCTAATTAAACTTGATGTGGGAGCCAATGTGGTGTCAGATTGTACAGAAAGAAAACAAGGGAGCAGCTGTAAAGGACATGGATTCATTCCAAGTTGGAAAAACAAAAATGTTTTTGTCGCTTCTTATGCAATAATCATCAATGGCAAAATAAAAGCCATTGATAAATAAAAGCCAAAAATTGCAGAAGTAGTGAATATTTGCTTACCTCAGGTGTTGATGTGATTCCACCAGGAAGCAGAGATAATGGTTCTCACACAGGTCAGAGGTCAGAAATACTTTAGAAGCTTGGCTGCTCATCTCCCTGAAAAATGCAAGAAATCAGCACTAGTAAAACACTGAGGGACACAAAACTGAAACAGCATGACAGAATGTATAATAAATATAGTTTTTAGGTGTTTTGTACAACTTTGTCATATTCACTATTCCCAGAAAAACTAACATTTTGCGTAAGTGATCCACAGAAAATAATATTCAAACATAAAATATGAAAATGAATAAAATTATTAGAATATTATAACACAGACATTGACAATTTCATTAATAAAATATATTGTTTTTATTTTATTGGGGGATCTTTTTGTCACACAGTAGAGCAACCCCAGTTTCTAAGATGACAAACCAGAGTAGCTTAACATGACAGAATATTTTTTTAAAAGCATTCAACTGGAATTTAAAGATAAATTTATTTTGACACAGAACTAATCTAGTAGTAATCTGTGTAATATCTGAATCCCAGGATGTCTCTGGGTCTGTGTCCAACATGGCTCTCCGAGGTTTAATACCTGTGACAGCCAGCGGAGACCGCCTCACTCCACAGCTGCTCCACGCAGAGGTCCGGTATGATCGGCTCCATCTCCGGCATCGCCACGCTCTCGTTGGCGGTGCCGTTAGGAGACGGCAACAAGCCGTGGTGCCCTCTGGGGGATGGGCTGTGGAAGGACGTGTTGAAACGAGACGCGCCAGAAAAGGACGGAGCAGCCATGCCAGGAGAGTGGGCGCGACTAGGATGGACGCAGGAAAAGAGCGAGAGAGAGAGCAGAGACATTTTACCCTTTTCATGTCCCAAAGTGGAGTGATAAAGCTGTGGCTTACACTCATTCCCACCTTAAGGCGGCCATGTTGGATATGCTTGGAGAATGAACTCGAGAGTGAACTCCCGGTGAGGAGGTCATGATCCTGCTCGGGTGACTGTGCAGAGCACTGTAGTGCAGAGGAGAGCTGAACGCAGAACTGAAGGAAGAAGACAAAAGACAGGGTGGGACAACTACTTCTTAGAGTTTTTATTTATAGTTTTGAGCAAACTTTGAGGAATTTCAGTATTACCACTCCAAGCAAAACTGCAAAGCCTGTTATGACGAGCAGTAATAAACCTACCTGGCCAGACATGAAGCTGTCTCTTAAACAAATATCTTTGAAAAACTGGGTAACTATTATTTTCACTAAAATGCTATTTATGACTAGTAATAGACAAACTTTTTGTGTAAAAAGAACTGGATTCAAAGATATAGGTAAAATGTTTAGCTAACCTAAATATGAGCAAAAAGGCAAGTTATTCTCTTAAGTAATTATTACATAATAACTTAAGTGTTGAATTTAATACATTTTAAAGGAGCCTTAAAAATTCTTACATTTCTTACCAAAACCCTGTTTGATGGTGAATTATGAAGCCAAACGCAGCACAAAGTGTTTAACTTCTAACTGTGAAAGAACTATTTTTTTTTTATCCGAGTTCAAAAACATTGATTACGTTTTAGATCCCATTTAACTAACAGCTAAAATGCCATTTAGCAAATAACAGCATAACCAATGTCTAAGCAACAAATAGTCTGACGTTTTCAAATGGTTGGACAGGCCCGTCCACAATATATAACAACAGATTTTAGAAGTGAACCAGCAGGAGATAAGTTCTGCAAGACTGGAGCATAAATTCAAATTTCTTAAAAATAAAATAAAATGAAGGAAAGCAGGAATTTCTCTTTTTATCCATTACCTTATTCCCGCTGCAGAACCCTGCCCTCCACTTCCTCCACTACCTCCAGGTGAGTCAAGATGGGAGGAGTTACGTAAATGAGATGCTAGAAAACCTGAAGTCATCAAACCCAACGGCGTCCCAGCTGGTTCTGTCGGACACCGCAGGACCATGGAACGCTCCTGAGAAAGAGGTCAGGGGTCAGACAAAGCACACATTTTTGTTCAGGATTTTTTTTTTTTCTTAATTTTTAGCCTGAATGTGAGGTCACTCACATCATGTGTGACTTTCCGCAGGGCCCACACTGTGTGCGTTCCTTGTATGGTATCATATGATACAACTATAGAGGGCTGGCAGCAGGTGAACACCATCTTCATGTTGGAGTCAGACACATACTGCACCCGGGAGCCTTCAAACAGACCTGCAAAGGCATAAGAAGAAGCCCAATATCAGTCTGGTCAATAAACACTCAGACAGGTGGAAAGAGCCCAACAGACAAATCTGTGCTGTACCTGAAGGTTTGTACACAATGGGTGCAATCTCATCTAAAGGATGCAGCATGCTGAACACTGTTGGAAGAGGTTCTCTGTAAAGAAAATACACAGGAATTTAATGAGGAAGCACTAGTTCAGGTTTAGACATCTGCCTTGAGCTTGTATGTCCAAGTGTTGATGGATTTTATCATCTTACCCAGGAGGATTCGGCTGTGTGTCATTCGCTGCGTTTTTCCTTTCCAGCAAAAGTCCAAACTTGGTCGCCCAAACGTTCGAAACCTAAAACAGACAATATGAGACGGATGAGAAACAAAACCGTTCACTGACAAGCTTATAGAAAAATTATGTAAACATAAAATCAGGCAAACATTCATGAACTTTACATTCACATTCACTTGGCTAATTTCCACTGATAAATCTATTTTTCCAATTATTACTTTTTTGCACAGTCTTGGAGAACATTATAGATTAATTTAGTGGTAAAACTAAGAATCTAGCACAAGGAAGTGCATCAAGTTGTGTCTGTTTATTTTCTCCCTCACCTGGAAAGGTAGCGGTGAGATGAAATCTTTGCCCGTCACAGTGTGTACGTTAATGCAGCTACTCTGGACAATACACACCGTTTGCTCCACTTCTTCGGCTGAAAAAGAAAATAATCAAATTCTTTCAGCATAAATAGACCGAGAACAAAAGTAAAGGAAAAATCACAGAAAGCTTAGCACAGGCCTGTCAAGATAACACATTTTGCTGAAGAATAAATTGTCCCAGAAATTATTGCAATAAACAATAATATGGTCACTTTGAGATTATTGTTAACCAGATAATGGCATAAGTATACCCTGTCTAAGATCAATAAATAAAGAGAGAGCGACATGAGAAAAACAATCATGCAATTGGAAATTATCAAGTTCTTTTAAATTTTTTCTACAATTAATTGATTTATTGCAACATGGTTAGCCTTTTAGTAAAAGCTTAATTTTACTGTACCGTCATTGTTGTTCTGAGGAACAGCAAAGTTGCACCATAAAGCCTGCATGAAGTAGAAGACAGTCAGCAAGTACAGAGAAATCATCATGTTCTACTATGTTTAAAAAAAGATATTTGAGACCAGTTTTGATGAAAACAAACAATGAAAAACATAATTAGCATCAATATTTTGCAGAAAATGATGGTGAAGCTAAAACACTTTTACACTTTCCTGAAAAATATCAAAAACAGGAATCTTGTTTTCCCTATAACCCACCTGCTGCACTGGGCCGTCCACAGTGAAGGCCTTGTACACACTGGAGGCTTGTGTACGACTCCCTTGGCTCCAAACAGCCATGTTTCCCGCAGTATAAAGTTCTTCCTCAAACTCAGCCTCATCCTCTTTGACTCCCGTGCAACCTTTCCTGAGCTGCCAAGATTCCTGATGATGGAAAGAAGCCACTGCATGTTTCAGATGAAATATATTTTTCAAAGAAAAGCTACGTGCAAAAGCTGTGCCGTCTCACCCTCTCTCTGTCCTGCAGACTGACTTCCTGCAGGGACCCCACCAGCCCGGCAGCACCGTCGGAGGACCAGAGCTCAGAGGCTGGCTGGAGCTCCCTAAGCTGCAGGTTGAAGGCATTCGGGTGGTTCCTGCAGTGCTCGCGGCCAAAAGGGACAAACGACTGCAAATCCCCTGCGGCAATCATCGTGGCTGTCTCTTCATACACGACTTCCGACATGAGTTCCAGATTTCAGCATTATTTCTGGGGAGAAAAAGTTTGTGGGGGCAACTGTTTTTAGCTTATTTTTCACAATTACTTGATCTGACCTTATCTGAGGAACAAGATGATTCTTCAGGGTTTTGAGATCAAGCTGTTTTTGTTTTTTTTTTCTGTAAGGAACACAATCTCATATTCATTGTAGCTCCAGCACCTGTAGAAAACCACTGCAAGATAATGCAATAGTGAAACTATTGTGGAATATTGCAGAACATGTCAACTGCAATTTACCCATAACTGTGCTAAATTGTTGTTCATGTTTCTGAATCCAGTGCAATTCAGTTCTGAATAGTTCCATTAATCACCTAAATTAGACACCAACAGGAAAAATCTGATAGCATCTCCTTATTCTCTTTCATTTATTATGACAGTGCTTTTTGCTCAACCCTTTTAACGTTTAATACTAATACGGTCTCGCTTCAAACCCCACCACAAGACTAAACAATATACTGAGCTTTAACGAGAAATACTCCAAAGCAAAGCTCACTTCTTGTCAATTAACTTCTTAGAGTAAAAAGTTAAAAAAAAGCTAACAATAGCATGCTAACGCTAAAACATCAGAGGTTCAATGGCATCAAAGCTAGATTAGCATGTTAGCTGTGAGTTTACTGGGAGGAGTTTACCCACTTACCAGCTAATAAGGAATAAGCAGGCCCTTGTCGCGGTGTCCTCGTCTTTCCTTACTGTATAGTTGGCTTGGCCACAACGTCTTTAACCGTGCTAACATAAAAACGAGTCGGTTGTGTTGCTCAAAATGTAAAGTTGGCTACGACAGGTTTTCAAATGAGCGCGGACATCTTTGCTGTTCTGACAAGCCACTTCCGTCCTGTTTCAGCCAATCAGCAGAGAGAAGGGCTTGTGCTGGAAACTGATAGGTGAATGCGTTAAGGGACTGTCAGGATAGAGTAGCACAAGATTCATCTTTGAAAGAATGATGAAAATTGTTCTCTGGATTCAACTGGTTGGACTTTTTGCGATGTAAAACCTTTTGTTGTTGAAAAAAGATTTGTACATTGTAAGTTGTGTAAATGGTAAAAAAAATATTTGTACAATGTACGTAACAAAATTTTATTCTGTCTATATTATTGGGTTCTTTTGACTACAATTTTCTGTATCTAATCTGTTTTGATAAGACCTTGTAGATACATTTGTTATTAATTGGATTCATCTAACTATAAGTAGTAGAATTAAATCTCCACAGAAAGAGAGCTTTAATTAAATTACCAAAAATTCCCAAATTTATTTTTTTCACTCATGAGTGAATTTATAAACTGTAATCTGTCTTTGTGTTTTGCTTAACAAATAATTCCTTCTGATTCTCTGAATGACCTATGAACCCATGTTGATACAGCAGTTGTTTCTTTTAGGACAATTATTTTTTCCCCACATCATTTTAACAATATATTTAGTATTTTCTTGTTTTTGTTGTTGTTGTTTTCTGTTTTAGATACAAGCATTTAAAAGCAAATTACATTAACCGCTTGTTGAAGAATATAAAGGATGGAAATTCCATTAATGTTTTCACTTTTATGTAACTCAAAAGAAGAACATGGCACCTTTAAACATCTGGTTTATCTTCCACAATGTCACACAAAGAAGTTGAATGTTTGACCATTTCTAATCAGAAGAGTACACATCCTCTAGGCATAGGTTTAGTGTATGTAAACTTTGAACCTTGAAAATGGTATGATTTTTTTTCATGAAATACTATTCATTATTTGGGGATTTAATAAAATGCTGGTGATGCTTGCTGACGTAAAGCGGGAAAAGTTGAGTCACATATTTCAAGTCTGATAAATAAAATCTATATTTGTCGTTAGACTGTACTGCATTGTGGATTGGCGTTTTCTTTTTACACTCATTTTCTTTTTCCCTGGAGATCTAAAGGTGACTCAAATAAATCTATTCACTTAAAATAAAAATAAAACTTTTATCATAGTTTTACCTAAAACATGCTATTTCCATTATATCTAAGCACAAAATAAATTTTATCTCTATACCAATATTCAAATGTATCCTCAGCAGGAGTAATTTATCAAGATCATCAATTGTGTCATTACCATGACAAACACTACCTAAATTCTGACATTCCTGCTGTTATAATCAGATCTATATGACGAAATGTATTGTGAATTTTTAGGAGTAAATTAAGGAAGTTTTTTTCAACCAAATTCTTGTGTTTTGAAAAAATCAAATTAATTTACATTCAGTAAATCCACTGAAACATGAAGAGTTTTTGAAAACAACAGTAAAAATGTCACCAATTTATTAAACCTTTCTATGTCATCATACCTTAGGATCCTAATAAAGACATTACATAAAGCCCTGTCTCTCCCATTATGAAAAATTAGGCTGATATTTATAAGGAAGGGAGTAACTAATTACTGGAATATGTCTAGACATTAAGATTTTAGCCAAACTCACCCACATATATTTACTATTGACAGTAAAATGATGTCCAGAAAAAGGCACATACAGTGGAACACTGAAAACTATTCAATTAGAGCATAAAAAAAGCATATTTAGGCCATGACAAGAAAATCGAATGTAGCCTAAGTTTTCATGCTGTTGAAAGACAAACTACGCAAAATTTTACATCATCGTGACACAAAAAGCACAATGACAGTCGATAGCATAGCTGGCTCTGGACATCGACAAGGTATTACGCAACTGTCAGGTTAGATCAGGGAAGCGCTTTCCAGATGCCAAGCAGAGAAAGAGGGAGACAATGTGGCAGAATATTTTTATCTATTGAATAAAGTGTTGTTGACTGGCTAAAATCAAAATGATGAGTCAAATGACTGTGGACATTTATTTTCCTTCACTCTGCAAACTGCTGGATTGTTTTCTGCAGACTATGGACAGATTCAGGGCTGGGTAGATTTAACACAACCAGGTTTGAGTCATGGGTTTGACTCGGGAAGACAAACCTGGAGTCAAAGGGTTTGCAAAACATGCAAATCCAATGCTTGCGTGTTTTGATGTGGGGGAACAGGAACATGGAAACCCCAAAAGAGGCCCAAATAAGAGTTTAAAGCCAGGAAATGATTGCTGCAAGGCAACTCTTGTAGCAACAGTTCTACGAAATGCTCAACAAAATCGAAGAAAACAAGCTGGTAAATGTAATTTTACACAAAATGGATAACACATTACAACTGAATTGTGGGAGCAAAATTTATTCTTATACTGTCTGTTGAATATAGCTAGCACTAGCTTGCGCTAACTACTTAGCAACAAAAAGCTAATGTTATGTTATAGATGAACAAATTTGCTCTCTAGTATGAGTTAAACTCATAAGAGCAACCCAGTGACTGCATTTTTTTTATCAACTTACCTGAAGTTATTTCATCCTGCGGATGAGGCTCAGTGAAAGAATGAAAAATATCAATAATAAATAAATAGCAACAGTTTTCACAGTGTGGGATGTCTTGATTCTATGTTACATGGAACAATGTAAGGTTCAGAAATGTTTCTAGGAAAAGTAATTATTGGATAAATTGTTGCCATGTTGAGCAAAATTGTCCATTTTCACACTGCTTTTCCACGAAAACAAGCATGTTGAAATTCTATAACTCAGAAACAACCATGACGAGCGTCTCATCACGCTCATTTAGCTGAAGAATGCCCGATGATTGCGATGAGGTCATCCTGCTTTGACAGGTATTCAGGTTTTATTGCTGAAGGGAAGTGCATCTGTGACGCACTAAGGTAGACTCGCACTCTGGTGACTTGAGCTCTAAAGCCGGCGGTTTCGAATGCGTCAAAGATCACAACCGGTCTGTCGCAAATCTAGCTCTGGGTGAAAAATGATGTTTATAAATATGTCAGATTCTCCCACGCAATCCAGTGCAATTCAGTTATCTAGGTGAAACTCATAATACTCTGTTTTCCTCGATTCTGCACCACAGCAGGTCATTTAGAATCATTTTTGTCAATGTATTAGATTAGACTGTATAATAAGACATTAATGGTTTTCTTTTTCAAAGGTTTTCTTTGAAGTTTAATATTAGAAATTCTCTTAATGATTTAATGCTCATGAATCATTTTATCTGCTGAAAGAGAGGGACGAGTCCAAGCAGGAGAGAAATAAGTAGTTGGAATTCTCTTAATGACGACAAGCAGAAGAGTTTTCATGTGATTTAGATTTTTATGATTATCCCGTCCTTTCTAAAAATAAAAAATAAAAAAAATCCCATGACCCCAGACGAGAAAACAACCTCTCGCGGCACACTTTGACATGTCATTGCAGAAAGACCCACCTGCAGCTAATGACATTCACAAAGGCTCTGCTGGTGCTCAGGTGTGCCGGTGACCCAGCATACACAATGGCAGCGCAGCACAGAAATGGAATGCGGCCATCACAGAGGTATGAGCCCCATGATGTCGATGAGTTAAAATGTCTGCAGCAAAAGAATGAAGACTTTGAAGAGAGACAGTATCACATCCATAGATAGATAGATAGATAGATAGATAGATAGATAGATAGATAGATAGATAGATAGATAGATAGATAGATAGATAGATAGATAGATAGATAGATAGATAGATAGATAGATAGATAGATAGATAGATAGATAGATAGATAGATAGATAGATAGATAGATAGATAGATAGATAGATAGATAGATAGATAGATAGATAGATAGATAGATAGATAGATAGATAGATGACATCATTTCCCAACCAGGAAGAGCAGCGTAATCCGATTGGTTCCCACAAGAGAGCCAGACGGCCCCAATGCATTCTAGGTACATTTTTCCAGTTAATGAGAGTTAATGAAGGTAGTGTGAGTGTGTGCTTGTGCAAGTGTGTGTTGCACCAATTGCAGTCTCAGGACTGCATGTGGTGCGTAATGGCTGGCTTGGGGTTGAATCCAGACCAAATGTATTTATGTCTTTAGTTAATTTAGGATGCATTGAAGAGCTCTGGAAGGCTAATTGAGCTGTGTACCAGACAAACACCAAACAATCCCTTCGTTAACTAAACCTCAAGGGAGTGGAGCCTTGATGAGTCCACTGGCTGTGGTTTTGTTTAGTGCCAGAGAGAATAATTCTTATGCGTTGACGTTTTTGTCACACTCACGCAACGCATGTGATAGACTAACTTTAAATGAAACATACCGGGAAGTAAGACAAAAAAACACAGCACGTGGTTTTTGAAAATGCTTATCATAAATAAAGAGCTTAAAAGTGTGGCGTATGTTTGTTATCAACTTACCTGAGCCGGCATTTTATAGAACAAGCTTTTGCTGTGATTACAGCTGTGAATTAAAGGTTAACAGTAACATTTCGTATGAATCCAACTGGTTTGAAGCTTAGTGTTATTCCCAGTTTAAATGTAAATGTTAGCAACATGTTTCTAATGAGAGATGAGAGAAGGGAGGTCTAAAAACATTTTCAAATTCAATTCCCTGATGTGCAGATATTGTCTAAAAGCAAAGTTCTCAAGCAAAGATGTTATGTTACAGTTTGCAGCGAACTGCAAAACAGAAACCTTATGACTTACTTTCAGCAGTTGCTGTCTTGTTTCCACTGATCTTGAAAGTGCACGTCTCACAGGTGCCACGTTGACACATTTGCACACATCGAACGCACAAGAGATGTTTCCCTCCTACAGAAAGTTTTTTGAAATAAACTTTTGCATGCAGAAAACAGAAAACCTTTAACGAAAACATGCTCTGATCCTAACTTTGTCATCATTCCATGAAATTTTGAATAATTACACTTTTACCGCTGTCCATATTCACTTGTATGAAACTAACATGGCCACCGGCTGGGACTCTCCAAGTCATCAGTGAGAAACAGAACTCCAGATAATCTGCGTCATAATCATATCATTTACATTAGGGTCCTTTTAGCTGGTCGTTTCTCTAAATTTCCTCCGGTCCTCTGATTTCTTGTGATCAATTTCAGCTCTGAATGCAGCTTGCATCCTGTTCAAGTGAATTGGGTTTAAGCATTAGAGACGTTCAACTGATTCATCAGGGTCATCTCTTCAGGTTGGGGATCACGATCCGTCATCAAAGCGAATGGGGTGTGCATTTAGCGGCAGAGTGGGGTCACATGGTAGTAGCAAAAAGAAAATAGGTTGACATTTGAGATGATAGTTGTTGGTTTATGGAGAAGATTACAGTTCTTAGAATGCCAAATATTACTTCTTACTTTCTTAATTACATGTCTCTGAATAAAAAATAGGAGAACCATCCCACTTTTGGTTCCAAAGGTTTTTTTTTTTTACAACACAATAAAGATGTACGCTACTGAATTATGCCTGTTTTACCTTCTGCTACAGTTAGAGCAATTTCAGCCTGGACTTGAATTTTCAAGAGAAAATTAAATCTACTATTTTAGTTTTTGTGCTTGTACAGCTGCTTAACAGTTTGCAGACATAATGTTTTTATGGACTTGCAAGAAAACTTGTGAATGGCCGTTAAAGACTGGAGTGAAAGTTCAACTGAGAGAATGAAAACGACTCTAAACATACGACTAAAACTACTTTTAAATTACCTTATTCATAGCACATGATAAGGTGCTAGAATGGTCCAGTCAAAGCCAAGACACAAAACCACTTGAAAATTTATGGCAAGAGTAGGAAAGTGCTGCTTAGACAATGTCCATCCAATCAAACTGAGCTCCAGGAATTTAGCAAAAAAGAATAAATAAAAAATTCAGTCACTGGACACCGAAACGCTAGAGCCTTGCATCTGCTATTGGACTTAAAGGCAGAAAAAGAAAAACATCAAGAGCAAACACCCTGTGATCATTTTAAGAAACTTAAACATGTGGTCTTTATAAGAATTGCTTAGTTTATTTTACCTTCCTTGTTTTTTTTGTCTTCCACCTCCCTCCATGTCTCAGACATCCATTGTTCCTACCTCCAGTGCGGCCTCTCTTTCAGACACTTTTCAAACACTCTTGTCTCCGTGTCTCTGAGTGCGTCTTATCTCAGCCGCTGCTCTCCATCTGTCTACCTGCCGCGTTCACTCAGAGGAGACGGAGAGGAGCGAAAGTGGCAGCGAGACCCCAGCGCGTCCCATCAGGCTGCCAGCTGTAATCTGCAATCAGAGTTGTTACTCTGCGGTTCGCTAATTGGATAATGTTGGCCAAAGGAGGCACTCAGCCAGCCAGGGGATTCCCCTCATCACGCCGACTGCTGGAAGAGTTGCGACGCAGAGTCTCTTGCTACAAAGACACGTAGATATAATAGCTAATCTGTTACCTGCCTTTTTCTTTAACGTTTTTGAGCTCTCACATTCTGTAGTGTGTTTTCTTTGTTTCCCTCACTGCCCGAGCTGGTACGGTTGTCAAATTTACCAGCTCGATATCATGCTAACGAAAGCACCTGAAACAGCCTTGTCTGAAGGCGTAGGGTTGTTTCTGATGGACTCAAGAAAATATAACCAATCAGAGGGTGACAATATTTTCATTGTGCTACATAACTAAGGTAAAGCTAATAAGTAGCAGTGGCGCCACTAAGCCCACCAAGACCCCATCTTGAAAACTGCTGGCCCCGTCAGAGAATTAAATTCATATAGAGTCATCTTCTTCAATGACAGAAATGCAAAACCTAATAAATAAATAAATAAATAAATACAAAAATAAATTAATATTTACTATATGTAATGCATATTGAAGATATAATAAAAAAAATTTCCTCTGTTCTTTTTTTTATTTTAAGCTGTGCCTTTCTATAATTTTTACCGGCTCGGTCCAGGCACCCTTATGAACGTTTTCTGGAACTGCCACTGAAATAGTAAGGAATTCAACATATATTCATGCTAACCATTCAAAATGAATAAATAAATAAAAATTCTAGTCTCTGTTTCCAGTGTAGCAAAACAGTACATAACTTTAGTTACTACTAGAAGTAATAATATCCTTTATGTGCGCATATGTCTTGGTTTAGCTGGGAAATACATTTTTACAGAGTAAAACTAGTCCATGCAACAAGAATCCTGTACAACTTCAATGCTTTTTGGAATTTTGAATTAGAATTTCAGATTAATTCGAGGTTTTGACTAGTTACTGGGGGTTTAAGTGCCAAACTCTGGGCACCTCACAGGAGGAAGGTGGAATCGATTCCACAAGACAACTACGCTGTGCAACACTCACCCGTTTTTTTATGATAGTCAGAGAGCCTGAAGACACTTTTCTATACAGTTCCACGTCTTTTCCCATCATCCCCTTTGAATAGGTAGCCTGTGTGGGTGCAAAGGTAAAAACAAAAGAAACAAAGAAGTAATAATAAAAAACGCAGTCAGCTCAGCATTAAGGCATCAAGGTTTCTGGGTATTTACTGTAAGTGTGCTCACTTCCAAGACAGTAAGAACAAAGACCATCCTTCCTCTGTCTCCAAGTTCTGTCTGCGTTGCAAAGTGATGACACAAACCAGACAATTCGAAGAAATTAAAGGTACAAAAAAAAAGTTCTTAGTGAACAGTAGGTGTCCCCACAGGGTTTCTGGCTCTTTTAGTCACAGGTGTTGCATTTACTGCCAAGACTAGCAACAGCATGTGGTGTTGATGTAGTTCTCAAGAAGTAAGCATGTGGGACATCTTGATTTTGACAAACTGTAGTCACTTGTGGCTGTTTCTGGCCACCATTGTCTGCAGACATTAAATCAGCTGCATTGGTTTTGTTGATGGTGAGATTTCAGCAGACACAGTTACCACTTTACCTCTAACATATGTGGAATTATGCACAAATGCTTATCGGTCAGCTTATTTTCTTGTAAGATCAGGTTTTTTTTAAAAAATAATAACACTTGTTTCCTCTTTCTCTTTCCTTGTTTAAGGACTGTAACTTTTAACATTCGAAACGATGGAAGAGTCCTTTTTACTAAGTGATAATAGTCATCAGTCACAGAGTCATGTAGTTTTCCCATCGATGTAAATAATCTAGTTATTAAACTCATAAACTGATTACATTTGTTTACATGTCTGGTAAGAATGAGTAAAAACCCAGAGAAAAAATAATAACCAAGGGTTTCATTAGCATAATCTCATTCCTAAAACCTTTAGAGCAATCTAGCCTCTCATTCAAGAACAGACCTTACATTTAAAAATACTTGTTTTTAACAAAACTACCAGGGTTCATAGCTGTTACTATGCAAGCACTATAGTAAATTTGTCCAACTTTCTTTGCTTTATGTAAAATTTCCCAACATTTCAGAGAAGAATCCTGGACCTTTCCATTTTGCACGTCCTCTTTAGCTCATCCAAAGTCTGTGGTCCTGTCTTAGCTGAGATAGCAATGGAACAGGATTCGTTTTGTGTCTGTGAGCTATTTGTGTGTTCATTTAACCGTATGTTTTGAATCCTTAATCTATAATCTTGACAAATTACTATACATTCTAGTTTTCGGTGAGTTTTCATGATGTAGTACACTGGAAATACAGACCCACGACACCACAGATGTAATAGTGAGCATGAGGAGTTTTTTTGTTTTGTTTTGTTGTTTTTTTCCCCACAGTTTTGCTTCTTTCAAACGTTTTATTTATTGCTCAGGCTGTCGATCTGGACTGGTAATTTTTTTTGTTTTCTTGTAGCCATTTCCCAACATATGAAGAACAGCACAAAACTGCATCATCTCTGATGTGGAAATGAATGGGTCACATTCTATTTACACCAAAGGAAAACATGAAGCCACAGATTACTACTAAAAAAGCTCTTACAATTAAAATTTTTTTTCAATTATTACTATTTACATAAAAAATCATATAAGATCATGTGGGATTTTTTTCTGAATAAATTCCCACGAAAGACATATCTTTTTTACGAATCAGATGCTACTGCAATAAAAATGACGTTATTAGGACTTTTTACACTTATTTTGTACAAATAAAACCATCTGGAAATAAAGAACCACAATATGTTAAGCATTTACCTTTCAGGTTCAATATTTAGCACTCGATCCACTGAGACACGTATTTGACTCCGCCACGATAATAATAGATATAAACTGCTTTATAAGACTTATATATTTTCTCAAACCAAATTATTTAAAACTAATTACACTCTGCATTAACCCCGTAGCTAATCAGTGTTCCTGGATGCGAGGATGAAGTCATTTGCTGTGCTCAGTGGACAACACAGTGTGCAAGAAGTACGGAGCAGGGAGAGGCTGAACTTAAGACAAAAATCTGAGTAAGATCGGTTTATTTGAACTCTCTGAGTGAGAGCCACTGTCTTACAAAATTTTAAAGGCGCCGTGGTTTCTGGCAGCCAAAGTGAACGACCCGCTGTTCGTGCTGAGCTAACAAAGAGCCCCGACTGTGTCGTCCTGAGCGTGCACACAGTCGAGATGGTCTGATTCACGTCCATAGGAACGTTTTCCTCTGTGCATTCCGTCAACATCAACGTAATGCGGCTGACATTTCCTCCATCAGCTTCCCTTTCCTGCTGGGATCTGTCTCCAGTCACTGCTGTCAATTAGAGCAGCTCCTTCTCCCTTGGACTTCTGCGTAATCCACTTTTTCTATGAACTGATCACATTAAGGTTTACGTAGTGCCATCATGGCTGCGTAGAGGGAAGGTAAGAGGTGGTTGTGGTGGAGGAGGAGGTCGTCTGCTGACTGGAAGGATATATACATAAATATATAAGAGATATAAATCTCTGTGCAGTGGTAAATAGGATTTGTAGTCATTATCAGGTGCATAACCACAAATGTGAATCGAAATCAATCCTGCTCCTTGGAAAATGTGCGTAAAACAATATTATTTGTTTTTGCTGCAGGGAGCAAAATTTAATGCAGCTGTGTTGTGCTCTGGAAACCAAACACCACTGATGATTTTTTTTTTATTAGCACAAATGCAACGTTGCCTTTCTTATAACTGCAAAACCATTTAAAGCTGCTATCAATCATGTTCGTGATTATTTGTACACCGTTGCTTTGTGAAATTATACACAGATAATAATTGATCTTCTGTATTTGACAGTGTTTGCAGTAACTTATACATAACCGGTTTTAATGTAGAAACTTTTTAAGCTGTTCGATCATACGTCCTTTGAAAATGTTTCTGTACGGGGAGAAGGGATGTGGAACAACATCGGTTTTCTAACGTGGTCATGTTATATTACCAGTAGTTATCCATCAGCTCGTGACTCTGAGGCTTTTCAGTCCCTGAGAGAATTCTTTGCCTCCAAACGAAAACTGTCGCTTAAATACAGTGAAGTGTAAAACTAAAATATTGAAAATATCTGAGCAATTTCATCTTAAATTCTGTTGTTAGCTTTTTTTTTTGTCCACCTATAACTTGGGTGGAGTTGAAAGGGCAGCTTCAGATGTAAGTAAATGTTTCTATCCATTTCTTCAGGTCATCTTCCCATGCTCTGAAAAATGAAAGTTATGCAATAAACACACAACCACAGACGTCCAGTATGGTCTTCTCTTCTTCACATCGTGCAAGCCAATCCATCTATAGATCGCTGGCCTTGAGGCTGCCAGATTATACAGCTGTGGGTGCAAAACAAGAGGGGAATAAGTTAGAACTTTCATCTGAGCAATAGGATGAGAGCACGATCCCATTCAGTGCATCAGATACAAGCAAGTTTTTTGTGGACCATCTTACTGTGTACACCAGATTCTTCTGTTTAATGTACTTTTCAGATCAGACGGAGTCTGGAAGAACATGCTATTTGTCCTCTCTGTGCACTTTCGCTTTGAATCAATTCACAACGTCTCACTCGTCCGGCAGTCCCACATTATCCCTCATGATTGTTATGGATTATATTTTTTCCCCAAGCCTGATCAGAATGTAATATTGGTGGCTCGACTTCAGGCCCTCTTTCTTTGTGGCCACCTTTCAGCTGATCTGCAGGAGTCTAGATCTCAAAGGAAGGATGATCTCAGAGGGGCTTGTGATCTTGTTGTCCAGTTTAAAAAGTAGCTGATCGCTTGTTTACAGTGAAAACAGTTGATCTGGAAAACAAGAAGGCAGATCAAAGCTGACAGGAGTAAAGTGGAGATAGTGACCGCACTAACTCACCTGTCTAGAACGATACATGAAACATTAACCAACATATTTGATGTGCATTGATGATTCGAAATGTTGTGTTTGTTTCTAGTTTCTCAATTGGTGACTGCATGTTGTTTTTGTGACTTTTTATTTTTGTGTTTTTATGCTGTAAAGTACTTTTAACTGCCTTGTTGCTGAAATGTGCGATACAAACTTGATTGATTGATTGATTGATTGATTGATTGATTGATTGATTGATTAATTGATTGATTGATTGATTGTACTATACAATAGTTTGCTATAGCAAAGATGTAGGTGATCATGTTTTCCCTGATGTTTTCCTGTTTTACTATTATTCTTTTCATTCTTCAGTTCATTACTACATATTATCTTTTATTGTCTAAAATAAATTATACTTGCTATACTTGCTCATTTTGTCCCTCTAATTCTCTCTCTTTACAGTTCTTGTTCTTTTGTTGTTGTTGTTTTGGGGTTATTTTTCTTTGTTTTGGTTTTAATCCATGGAAGAAAGTTGATATCGTAATTGTTAAAACTATTTATGTGCTTGTTGAGCCATATGTTTTGGATCACTCCCCCTTTGCTGCTGTCCTTTAACAATATGTCCCGTACCATCTGTGAGTGGTGGTAAGATAAAAGGGACTTTTGTGTAAGCGTATACTGTCATATTCATGCCCAAAGGAAACAAAAACCCATGGATCACTCAAAATAAAGCTGCAGTTTTTCCACATTTCTACTTTGTTACATCAAGAGTCTCTCTTTATCCTCTGTATCTCGCATGTTTCAGCCTATCATTTTCATTTTTATTTTTCCACTGCAACAATTTAAGATAAATGGTTCATACTCATTCGGATGGCTGGAAAGACGAAAAGAAGGACGGATGGATGGATGGATGGATGGATGGATGGATGGATGGATGGATGGATGGAAGGATGGACGGACGGCAGGACGTGCGGATGAGGCGCCAGCTGACGTCACGGCTCTTTCACTGTGCTGTTCCAGCAAAACAAACCGGGCACATCGAGAACACTGTGAGTGGACTCAGAAACAATTCAGCGCAGCGTGGCGGTTCTTTCGTAAAAGCCCCCAAACAACCTGAAAAAAATAAAATAAAATAAAAAAAAAAAAAAACAGCATCAGTGTCTTTGGGTGTAAAATACTTAGCTGCATTTATTAGCAGTGGTAATTTCAAAGATTTCCAGAGCCCATTTTGCTTTGTGAATAAATGAATGGATGGAGCGGGCAAGGAGAGAGGACTGGAGGATTTTGTTGACATTGTTGATGAGTGAAGTATTTATGTTTTGAAGAGGCAAGAAGATGACAAAGAAATCATTTATTCCTAATAGTGTGTCTGATTATTTAAGCTCCAAATTTTTTTTTAATTGATTAAATCATCTCCTCCATTGACAGGTTTTTGATTTTTCAGAAGATGCTCCTTTGTTCTTCTGAAGACTTCTGGATCCTTCTAATATACACTGAAATACAACGATTACAACAAGTACTACATTCTGAAGAATGAATGTTTCAGTGCATTCGATCTGATACTGTGATGATATTAAACAGGTGAAACCACAAAACATCTTAGTTCAGAGCAAAGCTGAATTGGATTTAAGCCATAATAATAAAGGATCTTTGTGTGCTTTGATGAACTCTAATGATTTTGGTATTTTGACTTTCAATTAAAAAAAAATACTACTATATGAAAACAAAATTGTTTTTTTTTAAGTGTCCTTGGAGTAAAACAGAAAGATTACACAAAAAAATGTACAAAGTGTCAGTGTTTCTATTCTTACTTTTTAAGAATTTATCCAGTACACAAGATTATAACTAGTTTTCGGATTTTATCCGTCTTTGTCATATTTCTGTCAGGGAGTTCCAATCCAATGTCAAATTTATTTTATTTTATTTATTTTAAACCAGTTAAAGCTACACCAATGTGCTGTGCAACAGTCTATAAATACACTATTTCTTATAAAAGACAACAGTCAAGAATTAACTCACAACAATTACAATCAATCACGATGATTTAAATGACATGGAATAAAATAAATAAATTCAGACACCAGGAAGTCAGAATAAGTTCCTCCAGAATAACTTCAAAGAATACAAAGCTTGACAAACCCACAGAACTACACATTATGGCAAAGTAAACAGACAACACTGAGGACCAGAGAAAGATACCGCCAAAAAAGTAATAGTGGTGCAACCAGGATGATCTGACAAGGCTCAATGTAGTCTAGTGGTATTAACACAGGGGAGGGTGGTTACTGGACAAAGAACAGCTGAGATGATTAGCAAATAAATAGAATTTGTGATTGGAGCAGGAAATGTTGGTACTGAAGGGTATGACTTTAGCTCAACAGAAGGAAAAATGAAACTGTCGCTCCTAAATGACGACCATCCTGTCATCTGGTAATGCTGAAGTGTTTTTGTGGAGACAGTCAAACCTCCAGCCTTCCTATATCACCGGATCTGAACGAGATGGCCTGTTGTTCCAGCCACTGCACTGGAGATGCAAAAGCCACCACTGACCTGGACAATCACCTCTACCAGAATGATTTCATTTTAGCTCGGCGTTTCATACCATCATTTCCCATAAACACTATCACCACCAGTCTCTGACTTGTACATTTTCTGACTTAGAATTCTGAGTCATGTGGAAGAAACGTCTCCAACATCGTTTTGAGAACTGGGGTCTCTCAAGGTTGTGCGTTCGGTTCGGTGCCATTCATAATGTTAACGTGACAGGGACACGGGTTCTTAATCAAGTGGAGAAGACAATGAAACGACCAGTCAAGAGGAGGTAAGGACATTGTTGCCCCCCAAAAAACCCCTAAATGTCCAGAGCTGCTTGCATCCTGTGATCCAAGCATCCAGGACAGAGAGAAATGAGCTGCGACTTCAAAATGTAGGTTGAAGTCGCAGCTCATTTTAACCTTCGGGGAGTTTAAGAGGGGGGTTTTAATCTGGTGAGTCAACCCGAAGAATAAGTTAATTCCTCCTCGCAACTAATTGGAAAATACACACTCAGAGTAAAACTTCCGACAGACCTCTGCACATGGCCTCTTCGGTTCCGACCGTGAGCAAGACCGATGACGGAAGCGGCCATCCTTTGACGTCTCCTGCTGCCGCTGATGGGGCTCACGTCCCCCCACCTCCCTCCTGCAAGCCAGATACATCCAGGTGTATAAAACGGGGACAGAACCGACGGCGAACAGGAACAGGCAGACAGAGGCAGACTGGGTCAGCAGTTTGGAGCTACAAGCAGCTGTATAGGATCAAGAGAAGAACCGACGATCGCAACTTTCCGCAGAGCAAATGTAAGATTTTTTTTATTTTATTTATTTATTTTTTTCTAGGAAATGTTTGGGCTTCTGTTTCAGAATTTGGGTGAAGTTTTCTAAGTAGTAACTTGTTGCGTATAACTTCAAACACAATGCTTTTTATGGAGTTAGCAGAATCTCGACATTACTTCATACAAGCAATAGACGGACATTTGTCCGCTTTCCTATCACATGAGCTCGCTGTTGTCAGTGCCATGCGTAATTACGCATTGAATTTTGGACGATTTCTAAGTTTATATAAAGATTTGTGGTAATCTTGAAGGTTGGCGTGTGATCAGTAATCTAACCTACCAAAAGATTAAGCTTAAAATGAGAAATTTTTCTCTTTCATAAAATCTGGACTTTATCTTTGCGCAACAAAAAGACGCACGCACGGTCGAATTAAATCTCGACCATTCCAGCGTTCCGTAGGACATTTTGGGGGTAAAGTCGGAGCATTTGAATCAGAAACTTGGTTTTAAAAAAAATAACTCGTCAGATTTTACCGTTCAGCATTGTAGTGTGTGGTTTACAGCTCTTCATGGCACCGTGCGTAATTACGCATGAGGTACCCTGAGTTTCATACCGCTTTTCAAATTAGCGTCGCTTGAAAATGATTCACAGATCTGTTGTTCGAGGAGTAAAAAAAAACTTCTCCAATTGTGTGTGTATGTGTGAAATTAAAAATGTAATTTAGAAGAAAAAATATTTTTTTATTAAAAAAATGGAATAACATGCCTCCATTTCCTTCCTTAGGTGTAAAGCGATGGTACAACGGACCGGCCCCCACCTGCTTCTCCTAATAGCCCTGTGCAGTGTGTTATACTCCCGGACTCTGAGTCTGCCGTACACATCCACGAGGTGAGCGCAGACCTCCAGCATCAGAGCTGAGTGCGTCTCGGACGAGATCTCAAACACGTGATTCAGGATCATTCGACTTTAATTCATCTCAGATAATCAGACCGTCTCCTAAAACAATTGTACTTTACGCATTTGCATTTCCTCAGAGTACAGCTGCCCTTTGCATCATATTTAGCACAATTACAGGTCAGACTGATGCGCGTCTGTTTCACAATAAACAGATGTTCGGATGGAGCCAGTCTGAGCGCCTTCTGATGTGACCCGCCCTGTAATTGTTTTGCAGACCGACGAGACATGCAGACGGTTTGTTCACCAGCGGATACAGCAAACTCCTGGGGCAGCTGTCGGCGAGGAGGTACCTGGAGTCTCTGATCGGGAAGCGCGTCAGGTAGGCGTCACACATTTTGGACACGAGAGTGAATATTATTGCATCGTGAAATATACATATAAAAAAATAAATTAGGAATGGTCTTGTAATGTAAATTAAACAGAAAAAACAATATTCCAACTTAGCTCACAATGAATTTCTATAATCTTGGATTTTAAAAAGCATTTTAAAAAATGCAAGAGCTAATAAAAGAAAGCCAACAAACCAACAATTACCGCTTCCTTAGGTCTACAAATTCAAAAAAAGTGTGGGGACTATAAGTGTAGATATATTTTTATTTTACCCATCATGTGTCAAAACACATTTATTATCTTGTCAGTTGCTCTGGGGAGAAAAAAACAATGCATCTAAGAGGAACTGTTATGTGACAGAAATAATAATCACTAACTTTGAAAATCTTCTTTATCTTTGTATTTTCACAGAAATATACAAGCATAATATGAAGAGTTTTAAAGTTACAAACACAACTTTTAATAATTATTTCATTCCTGCACAGAAAATAAGATGTGAATGTGTCCTGGTAACTCTGCTGTTTTTATTATGTGAGCAAAATTTGAAGTTTAATATTTCACAAAATGGACAAAGTTTTTTTTTTTTTTACTTTGAGCATGTAACAATTGTAAATTGTTGATGTCCCTTTAACCCTTTTTTTGAAGAATAAAGTGGTTGTTTCCCCTCTGTACGGTGGAAAAGCTACATATAAAAGTAATGGGAAAAAGAGACATCTAATTAATCACATTTTCTTTTTCAATTTACTGTGTTTATTTTAATAATTAATATAAATATTTTTCAGTTTTTGTTCTGAAGAGATTATTTCCACTCCCATTATTTCATTTTCTTTATAAAATTGGTTAGACAACAAAAAAAAGTTTAACTTTCTGACAGGAACAAGAATAAAACAGCAACAGTTTATTTCACTGATCGTTCAAGAGGACCAAGTGGCATTTGAAATGAAAAGAACTGACCTGCTCCATGATGCGTTTTGCAATTGGTTAAACATTTCTAAAGGTTAATTTATGCCATGGAAGCTCTCTGTTGCATGTGTCCGATAGACCCTGGGAGAACTCAAACACACACAGACACACGCACACACCCGACCTTGCCTGTGCACAGAAATCTGCCGCGCTCTGAACTTTGACCTCCCCCTTCTGTTCAGTGATGACCTGATGGAGCCGGCGAAGCGCCACACAGACGCCATCTTCACAGACAACTACAGCCGCTTCCGGAAACAGATGGCGGTCAAGGAGTACCTGAACTCTCTCCTGACGGGAAAGAGAAGGTGGGACTCCCAAAGCCTCTCGTATTCACACTAGATTTTAACACTATAGAATCTGAAAAAAAAAAAAAAAACGAAGTAAATAAATATCACAAGCGTTTTCCGTCGGCATGGATTTTATATTTCCCGTTCGTGTTTTTTTGCATGTAAAAAGAGACTCGTGTGACTTTTCCTCTCTTGTTAAACACAAACAGCCTAGAAGATCCTGGAACCAGCGAAGCGGAAGAGTCCAGGGATGAACCCACCTCTTTCCAGGAGCGCTACGATAACATCAACGTAGACCACCTCCTAAACAACTTTCAGCTGGTGGGCATCTTCACGTCTTCTAAGTATCTCTTAAGCTTTGACCGAAGATATGTAAAAATACCCAATTCCACCCAATCCTTGCCTGGAAATGTGGCAAACCTTACCTAAATTCAGAAGCAACAAATGTGGCTCAGACTGATCCACGGCATATTTTTTTGTCTTACGTTAGATATCGAGTTGAATAAAAATATTATCCGTTAACACGGATAAGTTTTCTTTTGCATCATACATTAATAGTCATTCATTGGTAAAGGCAACATAGTGGATTTTTACTTCTGTTAAAACAGTTTATATATGACAGGTACGTGCCATTTGAAAACTTTCCCCAATTTAGGTATTTTTCAGGTTGCCTAACAAAATGGTGCACAATCTACCCTGTAGTTCGACTGTAAATCCCACTAGAAATACTTATAAAATCCAGATGCTTCATGGTGTCTGTCCTGCTTTTAATTACTTTAGTAAACATAGGTAACTGCTTAACGCTACACGTCTGAAAAATTATTGATTTTCTGTTTGTTTCGAATCGGTAACCTTGTCCTTTTTCTCATTTGCAGCCACTTTGAGGAGGGGTCCACGTTGGAATGAATACCTCATCTCATCTTATAAAAATGCTATTTACAAAGCAAACAAACAAAAAAGAAATAAACACATTTAAAAACAAAAATGCACACACATGGTATTCGATGCAAAGGACATTCAGAACGGGATCGACCAACAGTGATATGTCTTTCGGTGTGGCTATTTATCTATCCATCTACCCAGTTTACACTGTATGTACACAGTATGTATTCAGATCATGGTAACGGTTAAAGATTCTGCAGGCAGCACTGAGTAACGTTTGTCTGTGTGTGTGTGTGGGGGGGGGGGTGTGTGTGTGTGTGTGTGTGTGTGTGTGTGTGTGTGTGTGTGTGTGCGCGCTCGCGCAGGTTTGATTGGTCAGAAATGCTACGAGAGGAGTTTATTTAAAACAGGGGCCACTTTTATCTGTTTTCAGGCTTCGTTCTTTTTCCCAAAAGTTTCTCACATTGGCGTCAATTTTTTTTTCCCTTTCGAAGACGAACATCCCGATTTCCAAAGACGATTCTCAAGCTGCGTGACGTCTTAAGGAATCCTCACAGATTTACATTTGGAGACGATCTGCTAGAGTCCATCTGATTTTCAGTGGCATGCATCTCCATAAGCTTTTATTTTTCTTTTCTTTTGAAGAATACATAGACATCACAAATTTTACTATTACGTTGAACTTGTTGCATTTCCTGTTTTTGTCTTAATGTCTACAAAAAATGGTGTTTAAATTGGAAAGTTCAGAAACAAAAATAGATTTTGCTCCAAATTCTGGCCCGCTGATTTATTGACTTAACTCGTAAACGTAAATGCTTTTGGAATATTAATTGTAGATTTTAACTTTTGGCAAAGCAACTAGGAACTTTGTTTTTTTTAAAAAAAAACATTTCCTAGCTAAATAGTTGGTTGTTCAATCAACATCATTTTGGAAGTTGTGTAATTGGTGTACCTCTGTGTTTGCATTAGACCTGTAGCACACAACTCTGTCATTAAAATGTGCGTTTATAATTATTAAATGACTTTAATTACAAGCCAATCATGTTCTGTAAGATCTTCTAGTTTGTCAGCTGCAAAGGGACTTCCATTGATTTCTGCATATTGAGAATTTCATAGTATAACGAAAAATCTGCCATTTTCTGTTGTTTTTGCATGTTAAATTATATAAATTGTAACAATGGGCTCCGTTCATTTCTAGTGGTGTTTTCTGGAATGATTGTGGGGCGTTTTCATCGAGTCTGTAAGCGAGTCTTGGGTTGTGAATGAAGGAGGCTGCAAGGCAAAAGGACGAAACTCAGAAAGGACACAGATGCATATAATCACTTTATACTATTCAACATATAGAGCAAAGAGGTTTTCATAGTGCGTGGAACCGCCTTTGGCACATATAGTGACGAGGACACGTGTGACCAAATAAAAGATGTTGGTTTATTTTTCAAAGCTGAGTCGTTTTGTCTGGCTGTGACTGTTTGATGCCAACAATTTTCTCATTTTCATTTATTGACATTTTGTGGGGGGGGGGTTCCCCCAAAAAAATTCAATACCAGACTTAATAATAATAATAATAATAATAATAATAATAATAATAATAATAATAATAATAATAATAAACTTTGAAGAAAATGGACAAACCTTCAGATGAGCTAGAGATTATCATGACCCAAAGGTCATCTGTCCTGACCTTTTTCTGTGATGTCACTCAGAGGACGACATCACTTTGGGATTGATATGTACAATTATATTTTATTTCTCCTCTCTGCAGTCTGTTGACTAACATCAAATCCACTGGCAATTATATAAAAAAATCTTAGCTTTGTAGTATCAAAGTTTGCCAACAGACAAGCTTTTGTGATTTGATGTAAATATGCACCTAGGATATAAATAAAGCAACAATGGCAAATATAATAATAATTACCTGTTAAAAAAACATTAAATTACAACTGAACACATAATTTTTCTATAAAAAGTTTTTTTTTTTTTTTTAAAGAGTCTGTCATATAAAAATCACCTCATGAAACCCTTTATTTAATTGGCTTAATTGAGGGACATGTGAAAGACCAAGCAGCTGATCACTTGCCTGAACTCTGAAAGGAAAAATAAGTCTGAAAAGAAAACACAAAGAAACTGGAGTGTGTAAAGCAGCAGGGAGAACGAGTTGACTTCAGCACCACGGACAGAGACAGCTAACCGCCTGCCAAATTAAACCTAAAACAAAAAGTGACCATGTTTCAGTTTCTCACCTCCTGCTCTGGTTGGAAACATTTTCACGTTTTCTCGTCTTTTTGTCTTTGAAACGGAGAGCAGACAGGGAGGAAGTTCTATAAACAGAGCCCGATTATATGACAGTTCTAATTAGCCACAGAGTCTCAACACTTCCTTGCTTTGAGGGAAAGGTTAAAGCAGTGCACTCTCTGGGTATTATGGGACAATTAACAGATGGAAGGTGAACAGTTGTGCTTTCCCTTGCTGTCCGTTTCCCCATTTTGTTCCATTTGTGCTTTTTACTATCCTCTTTCCATTGTTGCAGCTGATGGACAGAACGCTGACATGTGAAATGTTCAAAGGTTGGGATGTTATGACCCTGATTTTGTTCATAAATGTTCTTCACAGCCTTCACAGAACAACTAGATTCATGCTCAAAGTAAAATTCAGACAATTTGTCTTTATTTACTCAATTTCAGTGGATTTATGAACAGGAGGCTGATTACAAGTGCACAAATGTTCATTAAATCCAGTAAAATACAAAGAAATATGGGTTTAAATGTGTCAAAATGTGAATATGACTGAATATTTTTGGAAGGTACTGTCACTTCTGTGCCCAAAAGTCCAGCTTGAGTGATGCTCAACGCCAGACTAAAACAAAATTCCCAACCTGAAACGTTTTTATTTTACTTTCCCCTTTAAAAATAAAATAAAATAAATAATTGTAAAATGCCTTCTGTATTCTAATTATCAAGAAAGTGATGATGAAAAAAAAAACATTCTCTCCAAAAAAAAAAGTTAATAATGAAATGAACCTTTCTTATTAAGCAAGTCCAGATTTAGTGTTTCTCTTCGTTAAGAACAAAAAAAAAAAAAAAAAAGCATCTCCATTGATTAAGTCGTCACAGCTTTTGAAATCAGTAGGACCATTTTTCTACATGCCTCCGTTTCTTCTCTGGCTGGCCTTCGCCGTTTCTTCTTCGTTTTCTGATGTGACGCGGGTCTGTCGACGTTTAAAGGTGTAAAAGTTGTCACTGTATAAGAGCTGTTGTCATGAGTCGCACCAGAACGTGAGTTTTTCACTGAAGCGGTGTTTCAGGCAAAGACAGAAAAGGTGAAGTCTGTGGTAAAGTTCTGCGTTAGGGTTGTGATCTGTGGCACTCCTGTAGATGTCTGCTTCGCTCCGTTTAACAGTGAAGAAACTGTTTCCCTCTTTCTTTTTTTAGATTTGACACTTGGTTTATGTAACGTATTTATTTAGTAGCCAGACAGATTTACATAAGGGGGGAAAAAAGTTTTAGGCAATTATGAAATCAAGTCTGCTGACACCAACTGCTTAAGGGAGAAGCTGCAGCAATTTTGACCTTTTAGACCACCCCTCCTTATTTTTATTTATCTATCTTTTTCCAGAAACTGCTTTTTGTGTGAGCTTTTTTGTGTGTGTAATTAGGGTTATTGGCCTATAACCCAAACTCAGAACAAAACCAGTGACTTTTGTTCTCTAGAGATGCTACTATTGCATCGTTAACCACTGGGCGACTTGAACAGAGAAAAGGAAAGTTAACAGCAGAAACTTTGGCTCATTTCAGTACTTTTCACATTTTGTTCATTATCCACTCGGCTTTGTGTTTACTGAGCCACCTCCAGTCACTTCCCAATAATGTTCACATATCAAAATTGCATTAAAGAATCTGTAATCAATATAGAATAATTTGGTTCACGTTTCAAATTATATGCAGGTTTTTCATTTGTTTTGTTTTGAGGTCCTTCTCGGTTTTCATTGTGTTTTTAAAAATCTTTGTCCTACGTAGAATGTTATGCACTAGCAGAATGAAGGCTGGTCAGCAAATATCATCAGTATAGTGTAGTACATGAAAAAGAAATGTTTCTTATACTCTAATAAAGCTTCTTTTTTTTTTTTTTTTTGGAAAGGTAGCATATGAAACTGTAATCAGATGACTACAGCCACTTGTTCTAATTTACCAAGCAGCCAGCAAACTAAATTTTAAAAAGTTATATTTTCTATCAAACTTTTTTTTTACGCTCTTTTTTACATATGTATCTAATTTAATTTTAAAGGGGTTTGAAATTGGACACTCAGGTTATGTTAAAGTACTTTGTGAGAGAAAAACACAAAATCTGAAGAAAATAAGACAAATTTGACTGCAAAAATGTACTATTTCTGCACAAATCCGTGACACAGATAATGTTATTTATGTCTGCAATATAACATCAACGAGCCTGCACATTTACAGTCCGTGTTCTTGTGCTGTACCTTTATGATTACTGGCTGCTTTGTGGAGAGGCTCCACTCATTAAATATCATCATATTGCTGATCTTAATGGACCTAACAGAGCAAAAATAGAAGAGAGAAAAGGACAGCTGCCTTTTAATACCAAGCACTGAGTATGTGGGTTTGTGCGTGTGAAAGAGAGAGAGAGAGTGTGTGTGTGTTGTTTCTTTTCAGACAGGTAAATCAATAATTCTGCAAAACACATACTTGAATCTTCAAATTCACAAATAAAGAGAAGCTCATTAGTGGATAACACCAAAACACAGCAGTGTATTCAAAGCCTTTGATGAGAGACGATGCTCTTATATCCTTAGCTCACTGTTTGCAAAGGAAAGTTTGTGCGATGAGTCACACGGACATTTAGGCCCTTATGAAAATTCACAAACATTTTTCTTTAACATTCGTTTTGTGGTTCAGTGGTTAGCTTTTACAGAAAGAGCCGAGCAACGGAAACAAGGCGTCGTGCGTTGCTGAAATGTACGGAGAGCGCATGAATTCATGTGGAAGTAAATTGCTCGCCTGTAACATTTTAGTCAAACTCGACAAAGCCAAATACTAACAGGCTAAAACGGTCACGCAGTTCACTGACAGCCGAGTGACGTATCATGTGCTGAGACACGACAGGGATCAGGACAGAAATCTAATTAAACCGCCTTGATGAGCTTTAACTGTAGCTTGATTTCACTCTGTTCTCGTGATTTAACACTCTTTAGCATCGTTAGCAGAATAAGAACCATTAGGCTTCCTATTGATGAGGTGGAATAAACTTATAAACAGGACAAAACAATATTATTCAGTGGAGGAAAAAATTACACTGAAATACTGACAAACTTTAATTATCTGCTGAAAATAAAAGCTAAGATGTTGCATTCATTAGCAACGGCTATCTAAGTATTTTGACTTGCTAGTTTAGCGATAGCTAGTTTTGCTAGTTTAGCCCTTGCTAAACTAGCTAAAAGGTCATGCTGTTGCTAAGAGCACTTCATCAAAAATTTTAGTTATTTGCATAACTATCCATTCAGATTTTTGTAGGGTTTTGTTTTTTTGACAGATGTGTTTGTTTTTCAATTTAATTCAAGAGGATATTTGTCAAATTGAAAGGTAGCAAATGATTTGTCTTATTTTATATGCAAGGAATCTGGAATTTTGGTAGTGGAGAGTAAACTTTGCAGAGCCGGGCTTGTTTGTTTTGTTTTATTTTGCTCCGCTCTTGAATCATTTCCTCCTCCATTCATGTTTCGCTGCAGGCGCTCGAGTGACAGCCTCATTTCTGGGCCTTTACAGTTCCGCCTTGGCGACATCCAGCCAATTGACCTGTAGAAGTCACTGCACATCAAAATCATCAAGTCGAAAAGGGGGGAGGGGGGGGAATAAAAACACATCTCACATGTCGTGCATGTTGCCTTGTCGTACACCAACCCCCCTTTACTTCCTCAGTCCTGAGGCTGAAATGAGCTAAAAGCAGAAAAAAAACTGTTAAACTTCAAAAGTGGCGGACAGATAAAAATGCTGAAATGGTGAATGACAGGACGAGAGAAGAGATATTGAGAAAATAAATACACAAATTATCGACATATCTCTGGCCTTCATTTCCAAATGGACAGGCTGTCAGAGGGTTTTTGTTACAGACAAGTTCATTATCAGACATCACACAGTCGCAGACACACATGTGACAGGCCGCTCTAATGACTTCCACAAGCAGCAGGTCTGATTGTGTCAGGGATGTGCTGCTGCCGCGCCTCCAATCAATAAATCTGCCGGATAAATGATCCCGAGTCGCCGTGGGAGCGAAAGGCCAGAGAACGGATTAATCACCACGGCCCTGACGCCGGCTCAGATACTTTACAACTATGTCCCTCGAACACCATCATCATGAAATGTTCTTGTTGAGAGAAAAGCTGCTGCCTTGGTATTTGTTATATTAACTCACCTGTGGCCCCACTTTCAAACTTTCTATTAAAAAAACAAAAAAACAAAACAAAAACAGCTTCCTGTTTGATCAGTTGTGATTTTTCAATATCTCACGATACACAACTTGGACGGGTAATGAGAGTATTGATCGGAGACTATCATGGTAGCTCTGGAAAAGCTGTAGAGAGCCACAGCTCGGGTAAGAATCTGTCAACATGGCAACTATTATTCGGCAAGAAAAATGTCCCATTTGCAGTTTGTCACGTCTTATTTAGAGCAAAACAGAAAACAAAGGAGTTCTCCCCTCACTGCTCTTTGCAGTTGCAGCTTCCTGGACAGTAGGGGGTGCTCTGGAAATTTTAGGCACAAAAGACTTGTGCTCTTTATATTTAAAAGAGAAACATAATGTGAACCTAAGGCCTTCGCTTAGTTTAATATGACAAGTTTCTCCAAAAACATAGCAAATTAACCTCAGTCATACAGCATATTAACTTTGGAAAGCTAACTTTCCAAAGTTAACTAAAACTGTGTTCATGTTTTAAAAAAATTGCTTTACCTTCTTTTTTTTTTCTTTTTCTTTTTTACAAAAAATTTTCATCGTATTGTTCATTTGCATTGATTCAACAGTTCAGTTTGGTTTAACCTTACGTCAAGCTACGAGGTCTGAAATTATTACGACTCTATCCTCCAACTAACCCCGAGTTTGGAACCGTTAAAGATAAAGAGAGCTGTGACACAGGCACATTAATAAAGACAGAAGAAGAAGAAAATGAGAGCTGACTGCTGTGCGTGTTTGTGATCCCAATAGAAGCAACTCTGCTCCGAGAGGCAGAGATGGGAGACAAATGGGTCATCTTGCAAATGTCAGGGGTAAGCGTCTGGTGTCAGTGATGCTATTTGTAGATCCATAACTCATCTGAGTGATGGGGGGATGAAAAAGAGGGGGAAGACAGCGGATTCAGCCCAACCTGTTTGAGGGGAAATTGCTGATATCGTGGGAAGAATTTTTTAAAGCGTACAGAGTGATTGTTTTAAGCAGGTGCGTTTTCCAGAGCTGCAGGTCAGATGAGGAGATTACCTGAGATTTTATCACACAAAAGCCACAAGATTGTTTTTTTTTTTTTTTTAACTCATCAAAGCTGAATAAGAAAGGCAATAAAGTAACAAAGTGCATTCAATAAATGTCTGCTTTGCAATTATTGGAAGGAAACTGATATCTCTAATTCATCACAAGGAGATCCTGAAGCTTTGCTCATGACCGGCTCTAAATGTACTTTCACATTTTATCGTTTGTTTTAAAAAATTCAGCAGTCTGCATGTGTACATGCAAGGGAATCACAAAATAAAAGACAAGTGGATGTAATTTCAGTTTCAGTTCAGTTCGATTAAAACTTCATTAAAAGCACAGAGTCCTGGTACATAGTGGAGATGCAAAAAAAATAGAAAGAGGAAAAGAAATGACTTAGTACAAGTACAATAAGAAAAAAGTAATTATCCATCAACCACAAAATGTAATATCGCATTTAAAAAAAAATCTCACATTCTTAGCAAATATATTAAATAGCAGAATAAACAAATCAGATTTAATCAGGAATAATTCTCACTAACAAGTGTAAGGGCGTTTTGTTTTTTTTGTTTTTTCCTGGACTCAGAGGTCATTGACCAATGTTAAAATGTGCTACACCTCAAACTTAGATGACATTTTTAAATGCAGTGGGATAAAGCTCCACAGAGAGCCTCCTGACCTGAGAAGGTCTGACCAGATGAGCCAGTGGGAACTGGAACAACTGGCCCTCATGCTTTATGTACGAGTGTAATTGAAAAAGAAAAGGAAGTTTAAAAGCTGATTTTAATGTCAACCTAAAGGCAGGAACAATACATGCATTTAAATGCTCGGTCAGATGTTTTCCTCCTTACAAACCCCGCTGGGGGGGGGAGAAGATTTAAACGACCTGTGACTTTGGTTTCAGGGGCGTTTTCACCTCAGACTTGACAAAGATAAAAACTACTCATGACTAACTGGATCAGAGAAATTAAATTTAAGAAAATACTGCCCTCTTGTGCAATAAGCTCCAATTATTCTTAGGAAAGACTAACCAGATGTGTTTTCACTGTCAAAAAGGAAAAACTAACTATAGAGAGGGAGAGAGTTATTCTTCTGTTTGGTGAAGCTTTAAAAAAAAATTTACTTTGCTTAAATTTTTTATGAAAAAATTTAAGCATTTAACTCTAATCTCTTGCTACAGCTCATGTTTATGTTAACTGACTGTTAAAATTCACCAATTTAAAGTGATGAAGTTGGAATCGAGTAGAAACACCTTTTGTTGTTTTTGAAGGAAGAAAAACCACAACACGAGATTTTATGGAAAAATGTATTTACAAATAGATTATATAGCTGCAGAAAATCTGAACAAGACCTACTACGATAAACATTTATTTAAAAATGCCTCTAAAAGAAAATATGAAAATGTACTCACATTTATTCTATTTTAAAAGACAATAAAAATGTACAGTTTAAAGCTCAACATTTTTCATAGCTTTCTTTGTGAAGAAAAAAAATATTTATACAATAAAAGTTGCCGCTCACAAGCAGCAAAAGTTTTGGGTAGATTACCCCAGCTGTGCTTCAAGTGCTCATCTCATGTGATCAGAGTTCGGCGTGCTACAGTCATTTATGATGCCGTTCTCAAAATTTATGTAGAGTCTCTTAAAAAAAAGCAGAAAAAAAAAAAAAGCAGGCTGGAATGACCCTTTATCACAAGCGCTTGACGTTTCTCTTGCTGCGAGCGCTGCCAGGGATGATGGGGGTTTCTTTGGAGGGAGCTGAATGGAAGTGGGGTTTGACTGTCCGGCAGGGGGAGGAGCTGTGGAAGGGCTCCTGGCAGCGAGTGCAGAAGTCAAAGAGGCAACTGGACCGAGAGCATGTGGCCCTCTGGGCCTCGGCCCAGTAGGTGGCAGGAGACCCACAGCGCCTGCAGGAGCGCAGAGACTCGTGCTGCTTCAGAGTGCTGGCAGCCTGCAAACGAGAGACAAAGATCAGGATTGGTGAACTTGACAAATTCCTGGAAGAGGGTTTGTCCACTTTTCCTCCCCTACAGTAAAATTCAAGCATTTTCAAGGTAACTTTTTGGCACCAAATTTTGGAGATAAAAACAATACAAATAAACTAAACATACAGCTTTAATTCGTTACATTATATCATTTATGACTGTCGATGCCTTGGATTGTATTATACATTCTACAGCAGGGACAAAGTAAACTAAAATGTAGCAAAATTGTATATTTTGGAATGCCTCTTACATACATTTTACATCCAATTGATCCAAGAACAAAATACACAAATTAAAAACCAAACAAAAAAGATCCCCAATTTCAGTAAGGTTTAATGTACAACATCCCAGATCAATAAGCCATTGAGCCATTATGAATAATAAATATTCATTATATTGAAACAATCCAAAAAATTGTTTTAAAAAGTACATGACCTGCCTGCTCAACTTAAATGTTTAAAACACAAAGAAAGTAAAGAGAAAAATCTAAAAAATGTTTACAAGGTATTCTGGCATTTAGCAAATGGAAATATTTTTTGGCAATTCTAACTAAAATAAAAAATAAAAGCTTCATCTGATTTAACTTCAGACACTGAGGGAAAAAAAAGTCTATTTATTAGGTGAATGAAAATATCTAGTTTTAACTGTAACTTTTCTAAATGTAGGTTTTCAATCAACTTCAGAACTTTCTTACAAAACTGCGGTTTGAATATCAAGCACTCTCCAAACCTTAAACAACCAATTCAAGCATTTTCAAGGATTTCAATCACTAACTTGTGGGTTAGCATGAAACTAAGAGACTTACTTGCACAAATTCGTCGAAGCGTGTGCACTGTGAGGGCATGCTGCTCTTCTGGCAGGAAGCAGTGCGTCTGGAGGCCAGAGCCTGCATGCAGGATAGCACCACCCTGGATGCACCAACGTCTCTGGTCAGACCGCTAGCAGGATTTCTCTGAGAGCTTCTCGACTCCTAAAGGTTAAAAGATACATTGGTTAGCATGAAAAACACAAATGCATCAGGTGTGCTTGAAACTGAAGTAATGCCCATCCCTACTCAAACTGCCTTCCACTTAGCTCCCACCAACTGTGTATTCTGTGAAACGACCGGAGTTGGGGGTGGGGCTGGTCAACACACTGCTGCTGCACCACAGATCTATCAACATGTATCAGCTTAGTTTCATGAGGTAACCTAGTAGAGGAGTCCCAAGACTTGAGACAAGAGTTTGTTTTAGTCGGTTTAAGATGGAGGGTTTTTTAAACTAGACTAGTTTTTTCTTAGAAAAACCATGTTTTTTTGTTTTTTTTTAATAGTTGCCCTTTTAGCAAACACTAGACCACTTCAACTGCACCTGAGTTACTAGAAGTCTCTTGGCTGTTTACCCGTCAGACTCATCATTTTAGGTTGGCAACCACTTTGTAGTTGTGCCATACTACTCCAATTTTCTGACAATGCTGTTCAATGCTAAAGATGTTATTTTATAAGCTAACTGCTTTAAATTTATCTATAACTTCAACACTGGCCTGTCTGCTACTTTCATTGGTCTTCATAATCCTTGCTAACAAGTTTCCATATCATTTGGTTGCTTCTGTCAGTTTCCTCACCCTGAGTGCCTGCTCAGCTTGCCGACACCTCCTCGCAGCAGCCGAATCCTCACATATGATTTTCTTCCACGTCTTGCTCACATTCTTGCAACTGTAATGGAGAAAAACACAGACATGTGAATGTAATCATAAAAAAAATATGTTACAATATACCAAGAATATCTGCCAAGAATATCTGTTTGTTTTTTTTTCCTCATGAGGAAGAATTAAACTTACCTTATGAGGTCCAAGTCTCCCAGCAGAGCCAGAATGTCTGTCAGGATGCCTTTCATGTTCCTGAAAAGCAGAGACGTGAACATGTCGACGTTCTCCAGGCCAATTTGTCCTCCGATCACACGATCCAAAGGATACTTCTCTGCTATCTTTGAGATGACGCTAAAGTCATACCTGCAAAACACAGCATCCAACCATCACTAAACAGAAACGACAAGAAATTATCTTCTGAAACACAGACCAGTGTGCGATAATTGCAAAAATAATCAGAAGGGTATATAGAACGTTGGAACTGAATTAAAATATTACCTCCTGTTCTTCTTGTAGCTCTTTGTGAGCTCCTCACAAACAGCCTGCTGGAATCTTAAAATGGGCAGGTTGGGGGTGACGTGATGGTGGTTGGGGGTGGACGACAGAGCTGCTGTGCTCCTTCCATGACGATCCACAGGTGTGGAAACTGCCAGAGACCCTGAAAAGCTGATTCTAGTCCTTTGCTGGCATTTTGAGGGGGAATTACTTGCTGAAAGCCTTTTCACCTGGTGTGTCTCAGCGATATGGTCCTCTTCTTCATCTCCATGGTGATCAATATGACTATTCTGCAAAGATAAATAACCGCTGTCCTCAAAGTATTCTTCCAGGGCCCCATCTTGCTCTCTGCCACTGTTATTCTCTTTGTTGTGAACTGCACTGATGCTGCTCTTAGTGGAGAAGAAGACAGTCGTCTGTCCAACTGGCCGATCCTGAGATATAACAGGGGCTGGTTCTTTTTTGGGGGAATCTTTGGCATAGAGTACTTTAGACTCTGCAGCTGCTGCTTCTGCTAATGGGCTTTTCTCCATCGTGTTTCCTTTAGCAGACTTGATCGTGGGACATTTCATGGCAACTCTTTTATAAGTAAACGTGTGCTCTGACTGAGCAGTGTGGTGATCTCTGCAGAGTCACAGAAAGAGATGACATGTCAGGGATCGTGTTTAACGTGCGGACGTGACTGACGCTCATCAAGTAGCATTGCTTCTTTAGAAGAAGCCTAAACTCTCACAAACATCAGCACAACACACAGTACATGTTAGAGTAACTCTAAAGGTACAATCAATCATATAAATTAACGGTACACGTCTTAAAGCAAAATAGTTGATTTTGGCGCGATGCGGATTTGGCGGAAAGATGGTTTTTCTACGTCACCTTTACGCTAAGTTTGTATACCCCACAGTTAAACAGGGTTTAATGATGACATGAAAAATAGGCTAAATCTCCCTTTATGCACAGGTCAGTCGATTTATTAATGATGCTTTTATTAATTCCCCTTATGAGAATGTGTGTTACACTTGGAACGTAATACACGAACTACATGCAAAGTAGCCTAGAACTATGATGCAAGTTAAACTCAAATTATACTAAAATAGGGTTCCGTGAAGCTTTCATATTTTGGTTATTTCCTCTTAAGTTGTGTACAAAGTTGTAAACCAGTAGCGCAAGAAAACACCACAGCTAATCATACACTGTCTTGCTAACACTAAAAAATGACAGTGTCTCTATAAGAATAAAAAAAGACCTGACTTTAGCCTGAAAGATAATTAACAAAGACTCATACCTTCAGTTATTCTCCTAAAATAACGTCGAAGGCCTCTTGTTTCTATTCCTTCGGCTCTCTCCGCGCCGCTATCTTCCCGTCAGAGAAGTCGCTTGACAAAGTTAAAATCTTCTACGTCTGAAAAATCCGCCAGTTGCGGCTTCTTATTTGAAATCCGTGCGCAAAGGTGCAAACCAATCACAGTAAAGCAAATGCTGCCGCTTTGCAGCATCAACCAATGAGATTTGTGGTTGAGCGGACGTGACGTAATTGGTTCATTTGCGTTGTATTCCGATGAGAAACATATCCCTTGGCGGATCCTCTTATCCATGCTGCTATCCTGTCAGGATCATGTTAAAATATGAAAAGTGGGAGGGAAAAATCTCTGTAAATTGTAAATAAGAAAGTTACTAATATATTGGTAATAATAATCCAGTTATCTTCCAAACATGCAGGTTTCTGGTTTGGCTTCATATTATATTTATAATACTCCAAATTACTTTTGTGAAAATGTCGTGCAAGTCTTTGAAAATACGAAATACAGAGAAGCATTATTAGCCTGCATTGTTATTAATAACTTGGTCACTGTGTGCATTAATTAACAAATTCCATTGTTTGAACTGAAACAGGAACACAGCTGTTGGGGCATTGTTTCCTGATTATAGTCCCACCTCAGTGGGAAAATGGAGCAAAAGCTTATGGGAGCTCAGGTTTTACTGGAATTGTCTTACCTTCTCAAACATTTCAGAGTAAGCAAAGATAATGTGCTTTAGACAACTTTTTAAAAACTTTTATATATTACCTCTACATCACAAATAATTTATTTATATTTACTTTGGAAATAATTAACACCAAAAATGTTATGGCTTTACAGGCACAGACTTGTGTGACCTGAATACACAGCACAGTAGGAGCTACCTTCTCTAGTTTGATCAGATATGTGAAATGTTAGTGTGAAAAATAACTGTTGCCAGCTTGTGTAAGATAAACACTACTAGGAAACTGTAAGAGACAGCAAAAAAAAAGGAAAAAAAGGTCACACCCTTGCCTGGAATGTAGTGTGTGAAGTGGCTTTCTCACTGAAACCAGAGAGTGAGGTCATGGGACAAGAGTGGAGTTTCAATAGGAAGACCATCTAATGATGGTGCATTTTACACTTCTTTCAAAAGTCTTCACTTAACTTTAGTGTAAATGGATTGAGGTTACGCTGAAAGTAAAGGTCAGCAAATAGGCCAATTATGAACCCTCGTGAAGGTCCAGTTGTTTGTAAGAGAACTTTGCATACTGAAGTGCATTCAGTGATAATCCCTAGATCTACCCTGTTCAGAGTCTAATTTGAAAGGCTAAATTGTCTTTTCAGTTGCAGATATTGCAGATCACTCCATGGCACTCAGTAAGTAAAGGATGATATCACATCATTTGTCTCTGTAGTCAATATGGATCTACTCCGCTCTCTGAAATGCTTTGGAAATATTCGTTCATTCAAATAGTGCCTTGATTTCAAATATAATATTTTTATTTATCTTTGTTTGGCTTACTTTTATTGTTTTTGGAATAAATGTAAACCAAACAAGTAAACCACCAACTTTCTTTGGGAAGTTGGTAGTTTGTGAAATTATTCAAAAACTATGTGGATATTTTAGTGAATCAGCTATGCAGGGCAAAGAAAATTAGTGGTGGAAAACGATTCCTTTGTCATTAGCTCAGAAAATATGTTTGGCCTAATAATCCTTATTTTATGTTCTCATACTGAAATGAGGACTTCAGTGAGCCTTTAAAGCCATTAGGGGGCGCTAACACAACAAATCAGTTTGAAAGAGTCCTGCGCATGCGTACGACGACCAACATGTCTGCGCTCTTGGCAAGGTGGTAAAGGAGCTGCATTATTGCAGCAAGCGTTAATAACCATTTCATTGAAAGTTTGAGGGAAATGAATGAGCAAATTAAGTCGTGTTTTGACCACAGCAATGTTTCCGACAAGAGGGATACACTGACGGTAGCTTTCAATCGTTTTACTACCGCTGCAATACTTTTTCTTTACTCTGTCAGTGACGTTAATGTTTTCCAATCGAACCTAGTCATAATTACAACATTTCAACTTAGCTTTCTTATTTTATCAGTTCGTCTTGCAGCCGAAACGTTAAATGTATGTTTGAATTTTGAGACTTCCTTGGCTATAGCTACTGAAAACGTAATTTGACTTTAAAAAAAGTAAGTTCTATCAAATTAAGGTGTGTGTGTGTGTGTGTGTCCCACCCCCACACTCTTGCAGAATTTAAGGTGTTGTCTTTTTATATACCTTGACCTCTAAAAACACAGATGTGGAACCTTTTGGGGGGCTATTTAACAGCATGCTACAAAAGCAGATAAATTCAGATTCTGATTGCTTCACTGTTACAGAAAGAGAGATTAGGTAAAATATACAATGGCTTTCAGGAGATTTGTAAGCCTTCTCTCTAAAAGAAGTGAGTGGGCACCCCGCTTCCAAAACCCTGGCAAAACTGTTTGCAAGCATCCCACTCATCAGTACGTAAGAAACCAAAGGCTTCTTCATACAGGTAAACCGGTCATGATGATGAAGCTGTTGTCGGTGGATGAGCTATTCGCCAAAACATCTCTGCAGGAGCACCTGAAAAAGGTGGAAAAAGAGTATGACGAGTGTTTACAGGCAGTCACTTACAGTGGCGCAGAAGATGAGCGCAATGAAGATGACATGAAGACCAAGAGAACCAAAGTGTCCCTGCTGGCTCCTCTCATCCAGAGCATTCGAGAGCTGGACAAGAAGCAAAAAGAGGTCACAGACATGGAGACGCTCCTCAAAGGTGAGCTGGAAAGAGGTTTTGAGTTGGCATTTATTGAAGGAATCTCTAAACCCGATCACATTCTACAGGATTTTGGTCTGGGCACCAGTAGTTATGGAAGACAGTTGATTTTGAATAAACTTTATATTTCATCATTGGTTCTGGACAATTAGCCTGGTAAAAGGCTGAGTTTTTTTTAATATATATTTTTTGAAATGTAACACCAAAAAACTTAGTCATTACTTTAAAGGAGATGTCTGTGGCAGATAGAAGAAATAAAAATGATCAAAGGTCCTAATCATTATGAAAGTGTGCACAAGCTTTTACACTTTGCAGGTATTTTATGTGGCAAATATGTTGATGTTCAGTTCAACTCTTAAGCATTTCTAAAAGAGAGTTATTCTTAGTTTTGCACATAACATTTGAGTTATTGTTATTCTTTATTTATGAAATGAGGGCAAAACACACTTTTCCTCCTTGTGTTGAACCACAACAGAACACTGCAGTGAAACAGAATAGCAGTAAATGTTGACCGCTAGCTACTGATTTGTTCTTTATAATTACATACTTTTTGGGCAAATAATGTGGTTAAAGTGGGGTTCAGAAAAATAAAATGGAAAAAGTAAAATTTGGCAAAAAACCAAAATGGAATTTGGAAAATAATAAAACGGGTTTCACTGTTTTTAACCACATTCTCATCTTCTAAGATGATGATGCGTCCCTACGAGAACTGGCTGAGCTGGAAAGAGAAAGCTGTCTGCAGGACATTCAAGATCTGAGACAAAAGGTAAAACTAAAAGCTGCAAAATGAAGTAGAAGACCAGAAAACAGTGCTTTGCAACGTCAACTAATGTCATTCAGTAGCAGCGTTGTTGTGATGTGCTGTTTTTTGTTGTTTGTTTGTTTTCAATTATACTACACACTCATATTTCACATTGACCTTGCAGATTTTGGAGCTACTGATCCCCGAGGAGGAGGTTGACATGAGCGACCTCGTTCTGGAAGTCACAGCTGGGGTCGGTGGTCAGGAGGCCATGCTGTTCACCGCTGAGGTCTGCTCATGATCTTTGATAAAGACCCTTGAAATGCTTAACTGATGATGTAGTTAGAAAAGATACGCTGTCGGGATGTACAGCTGTTTGTTGTTCTCTCTCCTGAAGATGTTTGACATGTACGAGGGCTTCGCTCAGTACCACGGCTGGTCCTTCGACGTACTGGAGCACATGTCAAGTGATTTAGGTCAGTTGATCTTAATATTTCGTTTACACAGTCATGTTGCTGTTCAGGCAAACTTTTAAGGAACACATTTCCACAAGTCTTTTAGCTCTTTTATTGAAACCACATTCTCAGATTTTATGTGGCAATGCTGAAGACTGCAGTGACACTTTTAGTTCAAACAGAAGTAAGATGGAGTTATTATTTGCATATTTCTCACATAAAGTGTTGTTGACTCCAGGAAGCAGGAAATCAGCTAACCATCTAACCAAAGCAGTGCTGCAGATTGTACAATCAGCTTCAGCCCACTGCCTATGAAGTGAAACGGTTAGTCGTTTTTGCAGAAAATGTAATTCAGTTCCTTTAATGCAAAAACTATGGTTGCTTTTAAGAGTCACCTGATTAAAAATAAGACTGAAACATCCACATTTTCTTAGTAGCATTCTTTCAGAACAGATGATCTTAAATGCTTCATGGACTTTACACCAGAGCGTGTTTGTATTGATTCTATGACAGATTACTTTTTAAGCTACAAATCTCAGCTCAAACTTGCAAAGGGCACCTATTTCCTTTTCCCTTTATGATGCCATCGCAGTAACTGCTAACAAACTCAAGAGGGAGCTCTAGATATAATCAGGCTCTTTACTCTATGTGGCATTGAAATAACTCAAAGTTTTCCCTTGGCCTTTTAAACCTAACTCATAAAATATGACGGAAAACGAAATTTAAAGGTGTAGTTCAGAAAGTTTGAGATTAGTTTAATATGTACCCTGTTACAGGTGACGCTCTTGTTTCGTAATTGATTTTCACACGGGCTTGCTTTCTGTCAGGTAGTCACCGATCAGAAACGCATCAGTCATTCTCTCTCTGCGTTCCACACAGGAAGACCTTTGGTGACGCACCGCTTCCTGTCCCCCTTTTCCAGTGAACATATCGGTCGCATTCTGTGCTAATAATTACATGAAAATGTGACTGTGGTTTGAAGTTAAATAAAAGTAGAGTTTCCATGAACTGATGTGACGTTTTTTTTTTTGGAGGTTTTGGTGTTTAGCTTTTAGCCTCCATTACCATCGAATCTGAATTCATACTTACCAAAGACATCAAAAGCATTATCTGCTGTCGGTAAAATACACTGCTCAAAAAAATAAAGGGAACACTCAAATAACTCATCCTAGATCTGAATGAATGAAATATTCTCATTGAATACTTTGTTCTGTACAAAGTTGAATGTGCTGACAACAAAATCACACAAAAATCATCAATGGAAATCAAATTTATTAACGAATGGAGGCCTGGATTTGGAGCCACACACAAAATTAAAGTGAAATGTTCCCTTTATTTTTTTGAGCAGTATATTAACTGCTTAAAAAGTTTCAACAGAACCTGACAGCATTTCAGTAGTTTGTGCTGATCCCTGAACCTGAGCACATGTTCACGTAAAAGGTTTTACCGATCTGCGGTGCTGCCTGCTTCAATGTCACCAGGCGGACTGCGGCACGCGTCAGCCAGCATCAGCGGCCCGCACAGCTACAAGAAAATGAAGTTTGAGGCCGGAGTTCATCGAGTTCAGAGGGTTCCCAAGACTGAAAAACAGGGAAGGATGCACACCAGCACCATGACTGTGGCTGTGCTGCCCCAACCTACCGAGGTACGGCTCAGCAACGTGAACACAGTCATTACAGACACATCTGAATAGAAATCAGTGCACAAAACGAGCATGCTGTGTAGTGAATATGATGCATGTCAGTGGGAATGTCGAAATGATGTTTCTGTTATAGAAAAATAACAGAGATGTTTGGATTTGGTCCATTGTTTTGAATGTCATCATATGTTACATTAGGTGATTAGGGCCACTGAGCAAAAAAATAGAATTCTGACTTTCTTTCTGGATTCTTCTGTGATCAAAAGTCAAAATTCTGAGAAAATTATTTTTTTTCAGTGGCCCTAATTCTTTTCCCAAGTTTCTGTTATCAGAAGTCTGTGTAGTTTCTGCAAGATTTCTAGTTTTGTTGTTGATTTTCCTCTTGATTTTCTTTTTAGATTTCTTTCACCATAAACCCAAAGGATCTGAGGATAGAGACAAAAAGAGCGAGTGGAGCTGGCGGTCAACATGTCAACACAACAGACAGCGCAGTCAGAATAGTCCATCTTCCAACAGGTAAAACGCGTTACCGAAAATCAAACATAATGCTTTTTTAGTTTGTTACTCTGAGGAACTTAACTTCCATAGCTGCTTTTACGTATCCCCCACTGGAATTTGCAGTCATTTTGATTCTTAAGAGAAATTAAGAAAGGCATGCAACATTTTTTTTTAACCAAGCCTTAAATGAAGATGATCTTAAATATTGGTTTGTGTCTGTCAGGTTTGGTTGCAGAGTGCCAACAGGAGCGCTCCCAGCTGAAGAACCGGGAGAAAGCCATGAAGGCTCTGACTGCAAAACTGTACAACATGAAGCTGGAGGAAGAGACCAGCAAGCGCTACAACCAACGCAAAATCCAAGTGAGATTCTGTTTGTTTAAAAATAGTCTGATTTAACTAATTAATGACAGATTTAAAATGTTTGGTTTTTCTACCTTATTGTTGACAAAAACAAAAAAAGGTCAAATACAATGACTTTTTGATGACGGTACGAACAACTATTCATTTGACACGTTTAAGATGTATGCAAAATGACCAAACACGCCATGTCAACCTCCTGTTTCTTTTTCAGGTCGGCACAAAAGGCAGATCGGAAAAGATCCGGACCTACAACTACGCCCAGGACCGCGTGACAGACCACCGCATCAGCATGACGGTGCACGACGTCAGGGGCTTCCTGTTGGGGGAGGACCTGTTGAACGAGATGAACTCCTCGCTGCAGGAATTCTCCGATCAGGAGATGCTCATGGAGCTGCTGGAAGAAGGCAGTCAGGAGGAATCATGAGTATGGCCACAGATGGAGAGGAAACGTCTTAATGCAACACTGGGATATTGATCACTTGTACTCCACCTTGAATTCTCATTAATATTTGCCACTGTGCATTGAACTGAAGTTGAAGTAGCTTCTTCAAATTGAGACTGTAGACCTTGACTACATGGATTTGTATAAGTAAAAAGTTATAATTTTTTAAGGCTTGTCATGATTTTACTTTCAAGTTTTTCAAATTGCAAGTGAAAGTGGTAGCTGTTGTTTTGACTTCATAAATGTCAAATACTGAGTGTTGGATGAATCTCATTTTCTTGACAGAATAAATGTAACATCATTTGATAAAAGGTCCCTTTATGAGGTGTAGTTCAACCTCGTGCTCTTTTTAGCCATCAACAAGCTAGGGGGCATATCTGAGTGGATATTTGACCACTACTCAACAAATCTGTTAGCGTTATTAATGAGGCAGGCTTTTTGAATGCTACACACATTTTCAGCATAATTCAATTCCTTTTCAATTGAGCTTATTTATATAGTGCTGCCAACACAAGTCACCTCAAGGCACTGCACAAAGAAAAATCAATTAAACCCAGTCATACAGGCAGACTAAAAGTCAATTACATAGATTCTAAATTGATCCTAATTGAAACTGAGCCGTGTAGTTTCAAAGGCTCGATGTTAATTTGCTTATTCTGATCTAGAAACTGTTTTGATGTGTGTATTTAAGATAATTGCGCTAATGGAAACCTCAAACTTTCCTTGCTTCGTCCAATCTTATGGAATGAACTACATTACCCACAATGCCTGTCGCGATAAGGTTGAACAATCGAACGCAGAAACAGCCAAATGCTCTCGCAACGGTCGCATCCACTGCTACCGTTAGCGGCGGTAGCAGTGGGTTTTTTTCTTTCTTTCACAGTAAATTGCGTTTTTAAATCTTAGAAGTATGTTGTTTATTAGAATAGCTGGTCTTGGAAGATGAAACCAATTTTTTTTCGCTTTTAATGGAGAACAAATACCCCTCCATACTACGTCGGTAGCCGAGCGGGTTTAGCAGTTGGTTCATTTTGATACCGAAGAGGCTCATCTGTCCGCCGCTGCTGCTGCTCCCCCCTCAGCGGGGATTTGGACAAAGCCAGTCAGATGTTGGACGATAGGATAAATATCCGGAACTCTTCGCGTTTTTAGACCGGGTTTTGAAATTGACTTTTCAAACTGAGCACCACTTGTAAAAGTGACGGCGGCGAGACAGTTTAGGAGGGCGAGAGTTTGGATCTCGCACTGTGGGAAGGAGGAGGAAAAAGCCGCGGGGAAGAAGGGGCGAAGGGGGCCGAGATCCTGATGCCAGTGATGGCAAACGAGCCGATCATCCTGAACGTTTATGATATGGTAAGAAAAAACAAAAGGAAAATGAAACCATGTATCTTTCCTTTGCTTCTTTTTGTTTCGTTCGAGAAACGGAGCTTGCGATAGGAACTGAAAAGCTTTTTTTTTTCTTCATGAGAGTAAAGTAAAATACTTTTGCACATATGCAAACATTTTAAGGTTTTCATCCCAAAAGTTCTTCGGTACCCATATTGTTAGATCAATAATACAATTCAGCTATCGAAATGTATTTGTAGAAGTAGTGAACAGGGGCGGCACCAGATTTGTTTTATTATGGTGTCCACTTGGAGGAGGGCAGGTGGGTGGGGCACACCTTAAAGAAGTTTTATTGTTTTCTTTGCAGAACTTTGAAATTGGGATACAATTTCAAACTGTGATTTAGTTCACACCATGTAAAAAAAAAGTTCTCTTATTGTAGGACACATTGTGTTCCCTGCCAAGCTGTTGTGCTGACAGCACTTTGTGGTTTCTTCGTATGAAAAAACATATGCAAGTTCATTAAGATGACCACATAAAGCTAGCTATAGAAAGTGAATTACTCTCTTATGCATTTACAAAATAAAATCCTCTGCTGTGCTTATGCACTTTGTAGAGTCATACATTGCATGACTGTACTGGCCCTTTGCAGTGCTAGTTAATGGGATGTCATACACAGGAATCAGTCAGATGGAAAACTTTAATAAGGAAAAAAACATGGATCTATGTTCCGAATAGAATCATGATCCTTGTCAACATTTGCGTTAGCACTCACATTAGCATCCATTAAGGTTTATAGATTGTCAGTCATATTTTGGCTCCACCACATCAGGTTGAACCCGTTGCAGCTAAAATGGTCCTTCTGTCTGTCATTATGTTCTACTCCATCAGAGCGATTCCTCAGAGAGAAAGCCTGCCAGACCTGATAAAAATCAATCCATGTTGGATTTATTATCATCATAAAATTATATATTTTTAATATTCTATTTTAAATTCACATTTTTCATTATGCTTTTATTATAAAATCACATCTATAGTTCATATCTTAAAGCACCTATCAAAAACCACTTGTAGCCATGGAGATGGGAGCTAAACAGGCTAATATATATTTTTTAAATGTATAGATAGCTTAAGTTTACTTGCACAGCATTGTATAGCCTACTCTTCTGATTTTATTTTTTGCTTAATATAATTTTGTTGTTCGGAGAAAAGTTTTACCCCTAAGCTTCGTTGCCGTGTTAAGCCGGTGTTACCAAATCATAGCTGAGTTTTCAAATTAGACCTGCAGAATCACTATGAGGAAGATGATTTCAAACTGATACGTTTGTTTTCTCTCTCCAGAATTTTCATATCAGGAAGGAGGAAAATGTTCTACAGTTTATTTTTATTTCTTTTTTCCCCCCGCTGAAATAAAATTGGCTTCGTTTTATAGCATTCTTAAAAGGAAGTCCCTTTTTTATTTTTATGTGACATATGAAGTGTATTGTATATTAAGTACATTTACAACTTGTTGATGTTTTTGGTGCATAGTGAGACCGCGGATGAATTTGAGTAACAATGCTTTCACCACGTAGGGCCGAGTCAGTGATTAGGTGTTTTGCTAATTGATCTGTTGATGAATCATTGATTACTGTGGATATTCCCTGAAGCGACTTGATTACACCTAAAATAGTCATTGACAGACTATAAAACCATGAGCGGCACTTTAGGAAAAAGTGTGACGACCGTAAAAACCGCAGCTTCCTAAACATTTTCTCCAGACATTTGTTCCCCACCAAACGTCCTGTTATTTTCTCCCTCTGTCTTTAACAGAATCAATATTCTGTTGAAGAACAATGAACTTGTTTTGAGTAGGTTACGGAGTTTACGATGGCAGTAAAGTAGAGATGAAAAGATTCGAGAGCTTATAGAAATCTGTCCCCTTTATCACACTGTTGAAACTTTTCCCAGTTTGTTTCTTCCTTCTCCCTGCCTTTCTCCTTCTCCATCTTGTCCTTGTCATCTCTTCTCTATCCCAGCTCATCTACTTCTTTCATCTTTCTGCCTTCTCTCCTCCCCCACTCTCCACCTCTTTCACTTCCTTTGGTGTTTTATTTGACTTGCCGGCCGCAGTCGTTTCTTCTCGATAAATTCTGAAAGGCTCTTATCTCTTCGTCAGTTTTACTGCCGGCTGGCTGCAGAGAAGCTGACATAGTTTTACATGCAACAGATTCCCCCTGACAGAAGCAGCTCTGTCTCTTTCTACAAGACGATTTGAAGTGCAGCTTTCTGCCGGTCGTTTGGGTTATGCCTCTACCTGCTTTGCACATATAAGAGGCAGACTTTTTTTCCACCTATTTTTTGTAGAATAATGCAAACTTAGTCCGGTTGAATGGCGGGGGTCTTTGAACATAAATTGTCAACTTCTTAGATTAAATCTGGGTTTTGACTTGGCCATTCTAAAGCATGAATCCTAACCCCTGGTGTCTTTGAGTCCTGGTTGGGTGAAGCTTAAATGCAGCGTGACTGACAGCCCTAGACTTGAGATGAGGGCATCTACACCTTGTGAGCATTCTCGCATTTTCTCATGTTCCATCCACAAACGTCCGCGTTGTTACGATATTTTCTGATTTCAGTCCATTTTTGTACAGCAGTTGTGAAGGAGAAGGAAATGATACATAGCTCTTTATACAAGGTTCAGGCTGAGAAGTGTGACTCCCGTTTGTATTCTGCCCTGTCTGAGTCAGTATTTTGTGGAACCACAAGAATTGCATCATTTGTGTTACTTCTCTACCAGCTTTGTGTAGACTGAAAACTTTTAAGTATTTAAGCTCAGTCACACTGGATGAAGAGTGTTTTTTGGTACATTAATAATTACTGACTTATGTTTTTGTTTTTCGCCCCACGTAGCTTGCAAAAAGTTCAGTTTTGTGCTGATTTGACCAGACCTCTTTCTACATGTTCTTTTCGTAACTTGTGTTAAACTTCAAGCTGCGAGCTTCTTGAGAATCTATTCTCAAGTTTTCACCAGCTACCTGAAAAGCTTAGAAATACTTACTAAAGACCTCTCCTCGTTAAACTCTAGATTGGTTTGAAAATAAGCTATGTGTTCTCTCAAAAGAACATGATTGCACATATAGTTGTCAGTTTTGTATCTTAGCTTCTCACATTGTGTCATTCCAGTGCAAATTGTGGCTATCTTTAAGTATGAAAATGCATGTTAAAATAAGTTTAGAGCTTCTTTTGTCTTGTGGTCTAATTTTTATAATGTATTCAACATAGCAAAACCAGACATTTCCCTCTGGAGTGATTATGGCTTTGGAGCTTTCCAGATCGGTTATGGTCGGTACTGGATGACTGATTTGCATGTTGGCTTGTTAGGTCATTTTCTGACTGACTCCATTTGTAGACTGACTCATTGTTTGCAGGGTTGCACAAACCTGTTTCAGCTTCTTTGTACTGGTCAGATTTGTAGTACAAGCTTGATCAAGAAATGGGGAAAAGTAATGATAATGCCAAGAGAGAACAAAACTGAGAATTAGTCACAGAAACATGAGCTTTTTGTTTCATAACGATACTCAATTATTTACTACAAAACATATTTAATGCATTCTGTAATCAGTAGTATTTGTCTCCTGCAGTAAAATTATCCAATGTTTGTATATGTCAGACCATGTAATTCTCTCCAAATGCTTGCGAACTGTGAGACTGACCTACATTCTTATACCAATGGGTCTGTTTCTACACTGCTACACTTTCATTAATCTTGATGGTAAACAGTGGAGGTGGGTAATTGAATAACCGTACTGCTACACCCCAAGAATAGCTTCAGCTGAAGTTGTACAGGAAGTTCATCGTTCATACAGGACTGTAACGACCCAGTTTTAGTTTGAGCGTTTGTAGCTGCTGAATCCGTGGGTCGCACAGCTGGTGCTTCAAGATCAGTCCAAAAATATATATATTTTTGAATATCCTGATGAACACAATAGTCACAAAGTATTGGATTTACCAATGTAACAATGATAAATTCGCACCCTGTTATAGAGATGTACCGGTCGGGTTGTTCCTGGCTGAAATTTACTGAATTCTGCCAATTCAAGCTTTGACCAATTTGGATTTTCCATATTTTTGTTGTTCCAAAAATATGAAACGGATACGAGAATAAGCTGCAGTTTCTTTTGCTCCGGTTGTTGTTTCAAATCCAACAGCAGATTTATTAATTCATTACAAAATGATTCCTCTTTAGCTATCTGTCCCAAGCCTCTCTTATCAACTCAAAATAAACATGTCAGATTGTTGGAGTTCTTAGTTTAAGTCTAATGAACTAAATTAGTTTTCTAACTCACTGTAGTTTTCTATCATATTTTCAAGTGTTGACCGGCTGATTACAGAATAGAGCCAATGAAGAGACAATTTGGACCGATTCCACTGTCTGACTGGTTGATCAGTTTATCTATCTCCAAGCACTGCTAGGACATTTGACATTTTGCCAATATCCTTCTTGTCTGTACCTAAAAAGCCTGATGAAAAGTCATCTTTCCATTTGAGGATCAATATCCTCACGTGATTTTCAGGAATGTATGTGCAGACACAAGCGCAGGCCCCGTCCACTCTCTCTCTCCTCCTTCCACATCCAGCCCCCACCCCCTCCAACTGTCCTGTTCCTGCTACTAAGTGGATTCTCTGGCCAGCTCTGAGTGCTTTAGTACAGCACTCTAATGAGAGAGCATTATCTTTACACCACCTGTCTGCCTGCCAGACTGTCAGACAGACCAGTAGTATATCTAACACGTTTTCTCACTGTTCGGTCAATGACAAGACATGATAGGAGATTGGGTTTAGGTGTGTAATGTAGCTGAGGAGGTCGTGTTTCTTGTGTTGGCCGCAGATCCTTTACTGCATGAGGTAAAGTGTGTCGTGACCAAGATTCCCCGTCTTCTGTGCCGTCTGATCGATGAGGTAAAGTGAAAGTCTGGTGATGCAGCAAAAACAGTTGGAGCACTTTTTAATGAGACAAACCTTGATCACTGCAGAAGTAGAGTAGAAACAAAATTGCTGTGCTACTACAGTAAATTGGAAGCGATAAACTATACTGTCTTTTCTTTTACTGTCCCTATCCTGTATTATGGGCATGTCATTCAACCTTATTTTAATGGGGTTTATAGTTCAAAAAAGATCATAGATATGCATTTCCAACAAGTGACAAATACACCCAAAGTTGTTCCAGTAAGGTCTCTGGATTCCACCTGAAAGTAAGGCTTCTACACAGAGCCACTCTTCAGTTAAACTTTAGCATTTTTGTTAGGATCCAGCTGCTCATGTACACAACACCAGTGACCGGAGTGCCTTACACCGGTATTTTTTTTAAAGCAAGTGTAACACCCCCATGTGAAGTACTCTGCAGGTGTGAAGGCACGCATGTGCAGAACGGATAACAAAAAAAAAAACAATGGTGGATAGCATTGTGCTGTTTTGTGGTGCTTAACCTGTTCAGTTTAGCACAATTTTTAGATAAGGAATATACGTGTTACATGAGCACTTCGTTCATTGGCATTACTGTTTACAATGAGGCGAAAAGTTGAGGGTTAAAAGCGCGTTCGTGTTGCATGACATGCTAGAATGAAAGCGTCATCTAGTGGCCTACCATGTCAGCTACATCTGATTCTGGGTCCGTTAGTGGTGCTGTCTAAACGGCTTTTTCCCAATCAACATCCGAAAATACCGGTATTTTCCAGGCAGAGGTCTCATGTAAACAAATTTCTATGCAAATGAACTAGAATTTGATGAAAGCAGACTCAATGGGGCTGGTGTTAATGAGCTCTAAATGAAGCAGAGATGCAATGTAGGTCACTTTTACACGGTGTCAAGTGTAAGGAAATATATATATATATATATATATATATATATATATATATATATATATATATATATATATATATATATATATATATATATATATATATAATATATGTATATATGTGTGTGTGTGTGTTTCTACATATTTCTTCAGTATTTCATACTCATACTGCAGCAATGGCCAATAACTGATATTCAGCATATATATATCAGAGTTTCCCCCAGAAAACTTGCTAAACCCGGTGGTCCACCGTGTTTTTGTATTAAAAGATGTGAAGGTGCCAGGAAATGTAAAAGTATTACTGTGTAATTATATGTTACGGGAAAAGATCTCCAGTGAAATGATATTTAAACCTACCACTAGTCTAAAAACAACAAATTTGCACTTCTGTTTAAACCAAATTAAGTCAGCGGCTCCATCAGGGGCCCCATAAACGCTAATATTTTAAAACAGACCACAGATACATAAATGTAACACTTGTTTATTGAGATTATCAATGTTGTTAAATTTTATTCAGTTGTTAGGCATACTTAAATAATTTTAAATTGTTTAACATTTAAATACAAGATTTTAAGGAGCTGGCAAGTTTACTTTCTAAAATTCCAAAGAACAATATTCATAGTTTGTTTTTTTTACCATAGCAACAATCAAATGCTGTGAGTTTAATCTTTGAATTTACAAATACAAATTAGTAAACTGCGATGATAACTTATTGCTTTTTAGGCTGGCCAATTAAACTATTCCCTTCTCCCATATTTCACTAAATCTAACACAGAAGCTGTTAGAGGTGCTGATATTTTTAGCAACAAAAGGGGCCCCTAAGTCAGATTCTGCTTAAGGCCTTCATACAGCCTTGGACCGGCCCTGCATGATGAGTTAAATCTGTTGCACTATGCAGAGATGCGCAACAAATGGGAGATTTAATTAAATGCTGCTAATGTGGCTTGAGTAGCTCTTCCATTGAGTTTTTAATAAGCGTCACAGAAACTATTCTGGTTGGTCGAGTTTATGGGACGAGTTTCTCAGATCTCCGTGCGGCCGCGCGTATTAACTCTAAGTAGACAACGCATTTGATATGATTTGATGCATCGTGTAACCGGAAAAATAATACTAAAAATAATAATAAAATAATATAAAATCAGCGTGATGCGTGACTCCGAGGAGAGCGTTAAAGCTCCTCACCGGGCTGAACCTGCATGATGTGGTTAGCGCTGCTCGTTATCCACAAACGCTCCGGCCAACCGGGACCACAGGCATAAACTTTGAAGACAGACACAGAGCCACACGCTGGACAGTGTGTTGAGATGTAAACTGCGCATATAATTGTTCGTTCACAAAGATAGCAGGCCGCCAGGCTTATAATACACTGGGGGAAACCCTGTGTATATCTACTTAATTTTTAAAGGCAGAATTGTATTATTGGGATTGAGACATGTTATTGTAAATGATTTGAGCCAAATATGAAGAAAATACCTAAATGTTTTTCAGCTTTAGACGAGTAGCTATGAAGAAATTGGTTTCATCAAATCTGTTTCTGTCAAAAAGCCTGAGCAATACATGTCCAACAGCAGTTTACCATTTCATCTAAACAATTTTAAAACCAGTTGGAGTCAATTTCCTTGTCCTCTGAAACATTAAGGTAGAGAACATAGCTTTGTATGTGATTTGAACAAAAAACTACACTAACTTTTTGGGCCAAAAGCAGACTTACTTAATCAGTCATCAAGCTAAAACAAACTCAACCGTGAACACCTGTGGTCGGTTGTTTACTTCCTTCCTTCCGGTCTCTCATTTAGTCCATCTTTGTCAACAGGTTCAGAGCAGTGGCGTACATTGTTTGAAAAATAACGCATTAAACCAAAAAAATACAGCAAACATCCATTTATTCGTATTTCCCTGTTTATCTCTGCCTAAGAAATGTCTTAACACTTAGTTTCCAATTACTTGCAATAACTTTCTTTGAAATGTCCCCAGACACTCATCGACTCATTTACTCACACTAGAACACAGCAGCTTTCAAGGTTTTATAAGTCTTCACAAGAGGCTTTCGTAGAATGCGGTACACGGTTCTTCTTCTTGTTGTTTTTTCACAAATCAAGTTTCTAAAAGGCAGATCAGTGCCAGCGCTCTTCCGTAGTGCGACAATAAGCTTGATAAAGGCTGTTTTTATCTTTGGGTTACATAAACTACAAACAAAATCCTGCAACTTATGCTAAAAACCACTTGTGTACGCTGATTATTAAAATGCTGTGTGGTGCCAAAACACTATTGGTGGTAGAAATGACAAACTGAGGCATTGTTCTCTTTTGGTTTTTGGACTACTTAAAAATTTCAGCTGGTTTAAAGTACCAGATCTAATACATGGAAGTTTATTGCTTAAAATGGTATATTAGTAACAAAAAAAAAAACAAAACAAAAAAAAAAAAAAACTGGTGTACTAATGTGTAGCAGAGCATGTGACCACACATTATTATGCTAGAATAATAATATTTGGTTTGCATTGCACTGTGGTTGATTGTCTCTTCAGCTGCTGTTTGTGGTAGAATTGCATTGCAGATTTTATCAGAAGGTGCACAGTAATTTTCATTTTATTATTTTGTGTCAGTGATAAAAACATGCGTTTGGTTCAGGAAATAAATGTGCATTGTATGGGTACAGAATATATTGCAAGTGTGGCGTTCTTGCAGTAACGACATGCACAAATTAACTTGGCACATCAGTTAGCTGTAGTGTTTTAAGCTTCCAGTGTTTATTTCATTGACACACGTCTACAAAAATTATTTTATCATCCCCGCACCCCCCCACTTTCATGTTAAAAAATGTGATCTTTAATTTAAGGTGTAGCTTTACTTCTGTTAGACACAAGTCATGTAAAGCAGAGCTAGGGATTTTTCGATATTGGCTACTTTTTTTTTTTGGACCATACTTGATTTTGGCGATGTTGTGCAGATGTTTGCTTCACCCAGTTGCCGACCAGTCCGTGACTCCATTGTACCACTGCGATCTGAATTCATCATTTGTTACATTTTCAGCTGCTGTGGTTCGCTTCCACACTACACTGTGTCCAACAAACCAAACCCTTTGAAAAACCTGTTCACCCCCTTTGTCTGTGATGATGCTACACCAAGAACCATCGAAGGAAATGACACAAAAACTGACGAAAACATGAGCCCAACTACCTTCCTCACCAATACGTAAAGAAAAATGGGTTGTTGTGGTTGTATTTACCCAGGATGCCCAACTCAACAGTCTGCTTCCTCCTTTTGGATCGGTCTCTGGTTCACTTGGCATTTCCATATACATTCGATCTGCAGCAGAGTTCACTTCAACCAGAACAAGACACATTCACACCCCCCACAAACAAACCATAAGCTACACTTACCATGCAGCATTAACTACAGACTTTGACTTAATCTTTTCACCTTCCTTTGCCTGCAGTACTGGATCAATGAGTTCACCAGCTCTCTGGGCATCGGAGTCTTTCACTCAGGGATCGAGATCTATGGAAGAGGTAAGGATGTTTCAAGGACGATGCTCCTGAAGATCAGGATGTATGATGATGCATATCGATTGTTCTTGTCAGACATGTCTAGAAACATATTTTTCGCCTGTGCTTAGAGTTTGCCTATGGTGGACACCCATACCCGTTCTCAGGGATCTTTGAGATCACTCCGAGCGATGCCACTGAACTCGGCGAAACGTTTAAGTTCAAGTAAGTATGATTTTCTTTTTTTTTTTTTTTTTTTTTGGAGGGTTTTCAAAGATACATTATGTGCCTGTTGGAGGTCTTCAGTTTATGAAAGTCAACAATTGTTATACAAATGGGAAAGTCTGACTAAGTCATTGTTTCCTGAGTAAAGAGTGTCAGGTCAACTTTGGACTGACGACAAAATAATCCACCATAGATGATATGGACAGATCAAAAGACTAACCACAAAATATTAAATATTTGAATACTTAAATGCTATATTAAAACAAACAAAAAGATTGACTAATTGAATTGAGCAGAACTGTTATTCTTTAGCTACAACAGCAAAGGGTTTTATTTTGGATGATCTCCTCTGCAGTTGATTGAAACAACAGAGGATCAGTCGGTTCAGTATGTTGGAAGAGCCTCTGTTTATCCAGAGCTGCTGTGTTACTTCTGCTCTAGTTGATCTGCCCTGTGGCGTTAGAGACTCGTCCCCAACACACAAACACACACACACACACTTCCATGGTGTCCTCTTATAGACCAGTAGGCTGTAACTATGGATCATCTGGAGCAAATGGTGGACTAAAACTGGCTGATTCTTGAACAAAAATCAAGAATCAGCCATGTTAAATCGAAATGTTTCACTAAATATTGACAAATATTTTTAAGTGAGCTGCTCTCCAGTTGGTTATTTGAGCTCGTACTCACTGCGTGCGTGCGTGCGTGCGTGCGTGCGTGCGTGCGTGCGTGTGTGTAGGGAAGCCATCGTCCTGGGCAGCACAGACTTCACGGAGGAAGACGTGGAGCGGATCGTGGAGGAGATGGGGAAGGAGTACAAGGGGAATGCCTACCACCTCATGCACAAGAACTGCAACCACTTTTCCTCAGCACTTTCAGAGGTGGAGTACAAAAAAAGAATAAGCTTGCACAACTGTCTATATTATGGCGGTGTGTTGACTCCCTTTCACTGGGAACAGCCTAAAACTAATATTTCGTTGAACTCATAGTGATACATCATGTCATGGTGACTTTCAGTGGATAAATAACTAGATGCTGTTACATTAAAAGGTGTGTGTGTGTGTGTGCGTGTGTGTGTGTGTGTGTGTGTGTGTGTGTGTGTGTGTGTGTGTGCGTGTGTGTGTGTGTGTGGTTGCATGCGTGCGTGCGTCTTCAATCAGCTTATGCTGGAGTGACTAATGAGCAGGGAGTCTTACAGTTAGCAACTACCGCTCAGATGGGGATTAGGACACTGATACAAGCCTGGACATGCAGGGCCAGCTGGCAAACACACACACACACACACCCAAACAACACATATGTGCTGCAAATACCACACAGAGAAATCCTCTCTAAGGAAATGACAGATTAGGGTTCAACATTCACACATAGACGTGAAACAGAATACCAGTACGGTTAAAATGTTTAACAAAACAAGGGAGGTGAAGCGTTTCCCTCAGGACGAAACTCTTACACGGAGAAAGATGATCAGATCAAACATTATAATCACTTCTCCACAGATAATATTTGTCTCTCTTCACAAACAATAGGCAAATGTTTCTAGAAAGTGCAGTCTTTCTATACAGATCTATATCATCTGGATACATTTGGATTTGGTAGATAATTTGTGGAAGATAAATCCAGGTCATAAAACACGTCTTGGCGTTTTCAGTTAGAGGTGGAAGCTTTTTCACTTAGTTGCAGGCATTTATATTTGCTCACACTTTCTTTCTGTCTCGCCTCCTATTTCCGTATTATATCTTAGCAGACATCTGCTCAGATCAAGACAGAACAAGCTCAGCGGCGTGATGAAACAGTTTTATCTGATGTCGCAAAGCAAGCGAAGTTGGTAGAATTAGACAGGGTACAAACTGCGTCCATTGGTAAGTCGTTATGTTGAGAAAATGGGGAAACAAACACTTTACTGTTAAAATAGAGAGTAAAATACACAGCGACAGTCTTCAGTGTTCAAAAAGGCCCCTCTTTTTTTGTTTTTCTTCATTTCCCATTTAACACTAATCGGTCTCGGCGTCAGCTGCTAAAAGGTCATCATATCTGCCATGAACAGAGCAAGTGTGTGTGTGTGTGTGTGTGTGTGTGTGTGTGTGTGTGTGTGTGTGTGTGTGTGTGTGTGTGTGTGTGTGTGTGTGTGTGTGTGTGTGTGTGTGTGTGTAAAAATCGAGATATTTATGGATTAGCTGCTGCTTTCTGACAGCGTTAGGAAGACAAAATAGAGGAGTGGAAAGCTTTATACGTGTGACATCATGTGGATATGGAGGGTGGTGCGGATTCTTTTCATGTCAAAACATGTGATGAGGCAATTAACCTTCATCTTGCTCCACCCAAATATATTGCAATTTAAATTGGCAAAGTAATAAAAAAATAAAAAATTGTTTAACCAGGAAAACACTGATATCCTTGTCCACATGTTGCCAGGTCTTTATAACATTGTTAAAATAAAGTTTGTATATTGATTTATCAAATTTTTGGTTTTGAAAAATTAATGTTTGGAAAATCAGGATTTTTCACCTGTGCACTCTGCAGGTTTCCATAGTTCAGAGTGATGTCATCAGGCCCGTGGCGGCCATCTTGTTTGACAAGTGTGTTTTACCGCTTCTGTTTATGTGGACTTAAAATTCAGGTCAACTCTACGACAAAATATTAGGGTCTGGCTACATTTTTTTGTTGTTTTTTTAATTACAAGAATACAGTCATCATATTAGGAAAATTAAGTACTAGGTTTAAACAAACTACTAACAGGACAAATAAAAAAATGAATCATTCAGACTATTTTTCTTATTAAACAACTTATTTCTCGTGATGTTGAGACTTTCATCTGTTTTTTTTTCTCTGCTAACATTATGACTATGTTCTCATAATTTAAAAAAAAAAATTGTATTCTGGCCCTAATATTCTGTTGCAAAACTCAGAGAAGGAAGGATTGCATTAGAAGCCATTTAAAAAAAAATGTTTTCTGTATTTTGTTCTTTCTTTTTTTATTTAAAAGAAAGCGAGAAAAAAATCAATTAAAATTAGAAATTAGATATGGTATGAAAAAACTTTTTATCAGTATTAAGTAGGACTCAGCAAAAAAAAAAAAAAAAAAAAAAAGTGATATTGGAAGTCTGATTAAGAACCCGCACAGCATTCTGGGGAATGTAGGCAGAGGAAAAAGTCTTCAGCCCCTCAACCTCTCACGGCGAGCTAAGCGAGGTTTTTTGTATTTGTTTTGCACCATTACCTAAACTTTTCTTCTTCTGTTCTTTTAATGTTTCTTCGTAGATCCTGTGTGGCAGAGAGATCCCTCGTTGGGTCAACCGCCTGGCCTACTTCAGCTCCTGCGTGCCGTTCCTCCAGAGCTGCCTGCCCAAAGAATGGCTGACCCCTGCTGCCTTACAGTCCAGCGTGAGCCAGGAGCTCCACGGAGCGGCCGGAGAGCTGGAAGAGGCCGAGGACGCCGCCGCCACCGCCTCCCTGGCCTCCATGTCTCCCTCGGCCTCCTCCAGCCTCCCCTCCTCTCTGCCTCGACACTGTCGCCCGCAGCCCCGCAGGTAGAACCAGGAGATTGGGGGGGGGGGGGGCCGGGCCTTCACCCCCTTTTCTTAAAGAGACAGTGACCTAACGGAGAAACCACAGCAGCCACAGCCAAAAGTCCTGTCAGACCATTGATTCAGGCGCCCAGACTCGCTCACTCCGCGTGGGAGCATCGGGACAATCTGACCCCGTCTGGACCTGTGGAAGGGTTCTCACTGATCCCCAGATCCCCCTGAAAACTCAAACCTGTTTCCACTCGTTTCTCCTTAACCTACAAACCACATGCAGGTTGTACCAGCATTTTACTTGTCACCCCCTCTACCTGGTTACAGTGTAAAAACATCTCCGGAGCAAACTATAAACTCCTTGGTACATTGACACGGAAAATTTTCTCTTTATTTTAAACAGTTTTCTAAAAGTTTTCTTCATGGAAAATGTCAATAAGCATATAAATAATCTTTTATCTATACCTGTCCAATCATTTTGAGGCGAATCTCTGGGTAAATTAAGTTTCTGTCGCTGCTGATTACGGTATGACAACCTGAATCCCTGGTAAAGGTGCTTCTGCACAATTTTTCACTGAAGTAGCAAACGTTAGAGAAATCCAACCTTTAATTCAAAAATTAGCTTGAATCGGTATCCGAAGAACCGTTTGTGAGTTGATTTCCTCCAGGTGTTTTGGTTTTTATTGTTTAAAATGTGCTGCCGTTTCAAAGAGTTGGGCCTGACACGCTCCACCCAGGTTCCCAACGCATCACAAACAAAGCACTGTTTGTTGCTGCAGAGCAGCTAAAGTTAATTTAGTGAAGCTCTCCCCATCTTTACCTGATTTTTAGGAACTTTGTAGTTCTTCTCCAATAACTGGGTTGTTTTGAATGTCTTTGTTTTAGTTCTGAGAGCAAACAAGAGCAAGTTGAGGAGAGAAGTTATTTTCTTGAACATTAACAAGCATCATCTGTCTTTAGCGCCACGGTCTCTCTCGTCTGTCCTCCTTTGAAGAGTGGCTCTGCGCCACATCATATTTTTCATACAAGATCATCAGTTTGTAATTAAAAGTTCGTCTGCCATTATCTGATGATCTGAACTTCAAAAAAGTATTAAGTGAATAAGGTTGTGGTTTTAAGCTGCAAAAACACAAAATCTTACAAGGTTTTTATTTTGTAAATCTTGGCACGCTTTAAATAAGACAAAACTAACTCATAACTAACTTTTCAGCAAGATTTAGTAGTTTTTATTTGTCAATTACTCCTTTATGTTGATTTTAAAAAAAAAGGTACTAGTTACACTAGCAGTTTTTTTGACTAAAAAATATGTCTGCCAATGGAAGTAGTATTTTTTTAAATCAAAATTAAGGAATAACTGACTTAAAACAAGCTCCTATATCTTGCTGAAATGTTACTTGTAAGTTAGTTTTGTCTTATTTCAAGTGTACAAGAAACTAGAACAAAAACACCTGGTAAGATTTTATATTTTTGCAGTGTTATTTCCTGACACTGACTGGATATGCTCTACTTACAGGTTGGATGTTTTGAATATGTTTATCAAATTATGCTGCTGTTCTGGAGCAGAAGTCATTTTAGGGCTTTTCAAGCGTCTTTACCAGGGATTCCATCAGCGCAGTGGTTTCTGTGTGATTTCCTTTGAGGCTGTTAAATGTCTTTTCAAGGGATTGTCTCATAAATGAGATTTTTTTTATTTATTTCTTTTCATCTCGGTGGGAATTTCCTGCAGGTAAAAGTAATTCTGCAGTCGACTTGATTCAGCCTACCAGACGCCGCTGATGGGTAACGTTATAGAGAATCAGCCTTTTTTTTTTTTTTCTGTATTTTATTTCCAGTGAAACATTTAGCGGTAGCTCAGGTCCTTCCAGACTCATTAAAAAAAACAAACAAAAAAAACAATCTGATGATTTGCACTGACTCATCAACCAACTCAAAGGAACAATTTGCTTAAGTGTTTCGGAACAAAAGTTAAGACGGTGACGTGGAGGGATACTTTCTCAGTAGCAGCTGCCATGGTGCCTTTAAACCAGGTACTTTCTTATGAAACCTATACATTTAGCATATATGACAACTTGTAATAGTTTTTTTTTTTTTTTTTTTTTTCAAATCAAAGTAAAATTGAAATTCATGCTAATGCTGTATGGTAATCTACATTAAGAAAAAAAAAAGTAGTTTTTTTTTTTTTTAACTGACCAGAGACCAATCTGCATCAATTATTTTCCTCCAACGTATTGATGCCACATCAAACAAATGAAAACACTTTTATCATCATCACACTGACAAATAAAAAAAAAATAAAGCTTTACATTTCACAGGAAGGTGCTAATTTTCCTGAATGAGCGATTGGTTTTAACTACTGCAGGGCGAGTTCTGCTCTGAAGCGAGAGCCGCTGACGTGCTGGAAGGACATTTGTATTGACCGACGTTTCTGACAAATCCTGTTTTGTTGTATTTCGATTTTTATAAAATTCTGGCCTTTTTTTTGTCAGCTTTGTTTATTTTTCGACAAACTCAGGACTTTTAAAGGCTTTGTAGTTTGAACTTTTTTCCTTTTTTTTTTTTACACGTTTTATGTCATTTCTTTTTCTAAAACCAGTAGATGCTCAGTTTTATATTCCACTCTTGGAAAAAAGAAACTTTTGTTTACTGTCTGTACTTTTCTGTCTACCTTAATGTGCAGGACTGTCTTTTCAAAACTGATTAGCATCGAGCTAACCTCTGGGCCACATTTTCCTCCACCACACATAAATATTTGGACACCTTTACAAATGTAGCACCGTTTGAAAATTGTCAAATATTATTTTTAAGGGACTGGATTCCTTTCTTCTTTTTTCCAACTCAATCATTTTAGTTTCCTTTGTTTTGATGCTCTGACACTCAGAGTAATTTGATTATTTTAGGTTTGTTACAAGTAAACATCAGTGTTGAAGAAAAGGTAAAGCAAAGGTATTTTGTCATAAAACCAGCAGCTGACTTGGTGTGAGAGGATAAAATCGGAGCTTTATCAATAATGTAACTTCTGTTTTAACGAGGACGCTACTTTGGCGCCCTCTGCTGGAGATTTGTTTTTGCGCTACTGAGGTTTCCTGAAAAGCAATGACTGGTTGGGTAAAATTTTTACTTGGCATGTTTATGACACAAGTTAAGACTGTCCTAAAAAAAATAGCTGAAGATGGCTTTGACATGAATAAAGATTTTCATAAACATGAGTTGTTCGCATGAACGTGAAATTTACCACAAAGGTAAATGTTCCAGGGTAAAATTAGAATTTACTGCACATCAGGAAACCCCAGAAAGCTGTTTTACGGTGATTTTTTTTTTCTTCCCCTCACCCCCCCAGAGATTTTAATACAGCCCAACACAGCTGGATCTCATCTGAATATTAAAATAATACAGAATATGACTCCTGTTTTTTATGTTGTGATAGTTTAACTGACAATAAATTATACTTATTTAGTTCCAGAAAAAAACCCAATAAAGCCTTATGTTTTCATTCACATATGTAGATGAAATTAACCCGTCTCACTTTCTATTTTGTGTGTCCAGCTCTGCTGAACCTACTGGAGATTTAAAAAGAGAGAGAGAGAAACTGTCCATCTAGTCACAAGCAGTTGTAGTTTTTACTTTTTAGTTTGATCAAAATCTGGGGCCTATATGTTGATATAAAAGTTTTTAGTTCACCAATAATCATTTTTCATCATTTTTTTATTTTTTATAAAAACTGCACACATTTCCTTGCAGGAGTGCTAACACTCTTGAGCCTCAGCAAAACTATATCAGAAACATCATTGGGACTGTTTAAAATGTCAAATGAAAGATTGCTATTGATTAATGTTTTTACATACTTAAAGATACCAGTGTTGACATGTGAATTTTTATAATTAGAAGTCCTCATTTATAATTCCAAGAATTGTTGATTTAAAACCATCAGGTTTTATGTAATTATTTTTAAGTCGGGATGTTATCTTCAATAACTCTGAAGAATCTAAATTAGTGAGTTACAACATTTAATTTCCCTTTGGGGTTAATAAAGTGTTTTTGAATTTGAATTGGGGGTGGAAAGCAGTGAAAGAGCTTTATACGGCATTCTGAAAATCAAAAAACTGTTTAGTTTTATGATGTGTGCAACCTAAACACTTGATTTTTTTATGCAGTAAATATTTTGGATTGGAAAGTCCAGATTGTTGTCAAAATGTCTTAGAAAAATTTGAAAATTAAAAATGTGGTAGAATCCTCTAAGAAAATCTAGTAAACATGTTTGTTCATGTGAAAAGAAATATTTCACACCTAAAAATTTTAAAAATTTATTTATTACAAGAAAATGTTAAAGCATTGATTTTTTTTATTTTCCGCTGCACATTTAAATGTCGCTTTGTGTTGCTCATTCACGTCAATGTTCAACATCCATATGAAAGTTTGTGATTTTAGCTTTGCATATTTTGAAGAAATGCTAGAAGTGTGAACATTTTTTGCAGGGCACTGTATACACACACACACACACACACACACACACACACACACACACACACACACACACACACACACACACACACACACACACACACACACACACACACACACACACACACAATCTGGCCTTCACCTCAAACTGAAATAACTGCAGTCCGCTATTCACGACAGCCAACAAAGACGGACTTTAGAAAGCACAGCCAAGTTACATGATCCCTCAGCAGTGATTGAATTACACAACATTCAGAAGCAATCATCCATCCAGATTATTAAAAAAAAAATTAATAAGTCTTCCATTATAGTTCTCTGGGAACAAATTTCACCGCCAGAGGCTTGGTAGGTTGGAACCTAAAGTCAAACTGAATTGGGACCTGAATACGGAAACAGACAGAAATGAAACGTTGACATGGCAACAGAGCAGAACGACTGAATTGTTGCAGGCTGTCGGTCTTACCAAGGTGTCGCTGCACTTTTCCACAGAGTACTTCTGCAGGATGCGCACGATGACCATCTTCATGACCAGGATGGCGAATCGCATCCCGACACAGTTACGCGGGCCGAGTCCGAACGGCACGTACGCGTACGGGTTCAGATCCTCCTCATTCTCCTTACTGAACCTGCAGGGACCAGATTAAAGTGTCTGTTACATTTTATTTATTTAATCGTTTTGCAATTGAGTTTTTTTTTTCTAAGATGTCAGGAACAATAAAACAATAACTGCTTTTCTATTAACCATAAATTTGCGCAGTTTGAAATCACAAAAATAAACTTGCCTAATGGAAAAACGCGTAGGGGTCACGGGCGTGGTAAAGGGGTGAAATGTGATGACAAATCTAGGGGCCCTGACCAGCAGGGGGCCCTTCACAATTTATTTATATTTTGTTCATAGAAATAAAATTTAAAAAAATCAGGGTCCTGTCAAATACAAAATTAATCATATTGTATTTTCAAAGATTGTTTTTAGCAGTTAAAATTTTATGTTACCACTCCCAGACCAAAAAACACATCCGTTTTTGCCCTGAACCCCCCCCTGGATCTGCATGAAATGGTTTGTTCCTGCTTGGAGCACTTGACTGTGACGCTGTTCAGCTGCAGTCAGTAGAAGCTGCAGCTGAATACAGCTGCCATGAAACAACTGTGACCGTTACTATGCTAAGAAAAGTTATAAAATCAGTTTTCAAAAACAAAATAGAGAGAGGGAGAGAGTAAAAGGTAAGAGTTTTAATTTATAACCCAGTTTTTCTCCAAGAGAGGTGGGTAGACTGTGTGATATTATCAACCATTTAGCATAGTTAGCTTAGCTACAGACTACTGTTTGTCTCAATTTCACTAGCATTTAATGAATAAAGGAAAAAAATTACCAACATATTCATATATTTAACTTGTTCCCTGTACCTTATACCACTTAGCAACAGGCGAGTCAGTCAGCAGCAGTTATTACCCACGTCCCTCCTGACCCGTCCTCTCCTGAGTGAAATTAAAGCTGCAGAATGTAACTTTTATATAAATATATATATATATTTTCCACATTTTTTATAACTGTCATTATGTTGTGACAGTATGGTATGAGAGGTAATCTGTGAAAATTTTATTTCCTCTCCTTTCTCCCAGTGCTCTCTAAAAACAACCAATCAGAGACAGGAGAGTTTTAACGCTGTCAATCACAATCTCATGTGGCTGCTCATCCTTTCACCCCCTCTCTCTGTGCTATGCTGCAGCTAGCATAGCCTGTTGTAAATGCTCAATCTAGTTAGTATAGAGCACAGATAAACTATTTTCCTGAAATGACATGTTATTTCTCCACCATTAACACAGTTAGTAGTGAGGGAATGAAGTTGATTAACAACACTAAGACCTTCCTCCTGGTTCTGATTGGTTGTTTTTGGTCAGAACGGTGCATTACTTTAACCAGTAAGTAATTCAGGAAGGAGATGGAGGATATTGATTGTTTTCACAGATTATCTGTCTCATAACAAACTGTCACGACATGGTGACAGCTTTAACAGATATGGAGAAATTTTTTTTAAATTAAAGTTACATACTGCAGCTTGCATAAAATGCAACTACACAGCATTTTTTTTTAGAAGTCTGGGTTGTTTTATGTGTATTTTGCACGTTGCTCGTGGTGAGAGACATTTCAGTGATCTAAAACTAAGAAAAAAATTAAGCAACCTACTTGTTGACTGTTGCAGGTAAGATTCATGAGCAGTAAATATTGTGGTAGTATCAGTATTGGACCAAAGAAAGCAAGGCAGTTGCAAGCCTTTACAATTGTGACACTTTTTATGGGTCACATTATAGACTCAAGAAATCAATCTAATTTTTTGTCAGGGGCCCAAGATTCCTGGCGGTGCCCCTGGTAGGGTTGGATAATAATATAAATTCTATGATATTTAAAATTTCCCCCTACATTGGAAAGTATCGATTTTTCATCAGCAAGAATCGATAAGTTAAATCATAGGGGTCCATAGGCTTATAGCGTCTTTTTAACATGTCTGGTTTGTGATGGTGTAGCAGCAAGACTCTGCCTCCCCCAGTCTCACTTTCAGCTTGTACTTGAAGTGCACATTATAAACTACACACCAGTTTTTAAATTGTGTCAATAGGCCAAGTAAAACGGGAGTTATACTAAAATAAGTAAACCATATTTTTCCGAATGTCAAAATCAGGCTTAACACCTGAACTTCTAAACGTAAAAACCGAAACGCAACATTATATTTCTTTGTTTTTGGAAATCTCAAATCTTCAATAAATAATTATGGGCTGTATTTTGTTGCTAAGAAGCTAAGTAAAGTTGCGCAAGTATCCGTGAAAGAGAAGCAGAACGGAGTAACGGTGCGAACAGAACGGCAGCAAAAGCAGTGAGATCGCGAAATTGATGCAAAGTTTGTATATCGGAGCGATCGGTGGCAAACACTTCGTAATTTGCTTTTAGCTTAGTGGTTTCTGTTCTGTATATAAAAGATGAACACCCAGCATGCAGCGGAGATCTGTTTTGAGCTGGAAGATGAAGAGGAAAAATCCGCAGCCGGAATCCGCGGCGCAGTGAGGATTTCCATGATGACGACGGCTGATTGATCATTCTTATTAGCAACTGACAGTATCAGAGACTGAAAGTGTGATCGATGAGATCCTTGCAGTCTGAGAGGCAGCTTCTTAGAGAGCCAAAGAGGGGAATGGCGGCGCTGCGCAGCTGCAAAGAGTCGATCACTATGGGGTGAGGCAGAGCCAATCCCCCTGCAGCTAGTAGTAAACGGCTTACAGCCACAGCTAACTCCGGGAATTAGCTGTGGAAACCCAGCTGGTGTTCTCTTGAAAAATACCTCTCTGGTTTGAAGAGTTCAGGTGAGCTCCAGTACCGTGGGTCCATGTGCAACAAATGCACTGGGATCCCAACTAGCATTCCCTCTGGGATGGTGATGCCATTAATCTCCATCGTCTTTTTGCATATCCTCTCAAGTCGAGGCGCAGTGGGAAGTATTCGCTGGGACTCACACAAAACCTGGTCCAGGTACTCCAGACTATTAAGGTCATCATAGGAAATGGAAGCCTGGATTCAGCAGAGTAAGTTGGATGTAAATGAACACCCTAAAACTCAGAGATTATGTAAAATAATAATTAAAGTGTCAATCTACATTATTCTGTAGGCGGTGGTCGATTTCTTTCTGCAGGGTCCGCATGACATCAGGGTAGAGTGCCAGATTATAAAGGAGGAACGACAGGGTTGTGCTGGTTGTCTCAAAGCCAGCGAAGATGAATATCATGGCCTGGGAAAGGATCTCGTGCTCAGTCAGACCTGCAACCAGACACACTGATGTGAGTTAATCATCTGCTTCAGATTACTTCTGCTCAATAAGCAACAAATGATGCCTTGATCCACAACAAGTTCAAGAAGGGATAAAAGCCAAAAGGCATTGATTGACATTTATCAGTTTGACAAGGTTACAAAGCCATTTTCTAATTCACCCAGTGAATCCTCATGTACAAATGGGGGGGAGAACATGGAACATGGCAAACCTCCAAAGTGGGATAGTTACTGAAAAAAATGATTCCTCATGAAGAGAGCTGCAGATTTCACTTGCATAGTTAAGGTAAAGAGATTGTGAAAAAAAAACGGCATCCATGGGAGAGCTTCAAGACACAAACTACTGCAGATCAAGACATAGACAAAAAATAAATATCTACCCCAAAGTAAACGAACAAAAAAAACAAAAACAAGTTTGGACCTTTTTGTCAGGCGTGAGTCATGTTATTTCTAACATCAAATAACTAACACTTAAGAAGAATACCATACCAACAGTCAGACATGGTGGAGGTAGTATGATGGTATGGGCTTAACTGTTGTTGCTAATATTGTTTAAAAAAAAAAAAAAGTACAGTACTAGTTCCACTGGCATATTTTTTTCACTTGTAAAACTCTTCCAGTAGTGATTAAAAGAAGCTCCTATATCTTGCTGAAAAGGTATTTTTAAGTTACTACACTTGAAATAAGATAAAACTCAGATATTTTCACTAGAAACTTGCCACAAAAAAAAAGAGTTAAGATTTTGTTGTTGTTTTTTTTTTGCGTTATTAGTGGACCTTTTGATTGTAGTTTAAATTTCAGCCCCCGTCATTCACTGTCAGTGAAAACAGACCTTTACTTGGTTGCTCATGTTCGCTCTTTATGTCGCTTTCTGGGATCTCACTCTGAATCATCACCTGCAGGAAGTCTCCACGAGTCTGGATTTACATAGAACATATTACCTACACGCACTAATGTTTGTTTTTGTTGTTTTTTTAAACCATAGGAGATGTTGGCAGCAAATCAACACTTACCGATACGTCTGCTCTATGCTGGCCTTTAAATTTCTTAACGATGTTGTGAAGAAAGTTCAAACTGGATGAGGGCAGGACCTCAACCTTGAAGAGTTTCAGCAGGTAACGGCCAAGAGGAAAGATCGCTAAAAAGACACAAAGTTGTCAAATGAAAATAGACCGTGTGTTCTAGTCGTATTAAATGAAATGCTCGACCAGCAAAGAGGGAAGAGGATGGCGTACAAGAGAGAAAAATCGGCAAGAAATTGATTTTCATAATCTTCTGCATGTGAACTATAACAGGGTCGTCGGGGTTGTTGATGGAGTCCGTCTCCACGCTGAATGAGGCGCTGGTCACCACGTCCAAACTGTATGGCGCAACGAGTCTGAAAAGGAAGAAAGAAGTAAAGGCTTGTGTTGTTATTCGTTTGGGGAGGAACGGTTCAAAATCAGGGGTAATACAACGGATCAAAACACTTACTGTTTGACAAGAACGGGCTCATCCAGGTTCATTTTTCCAAGCTTCACAACAAGTCGATCTGCAAGGCGCGCAACCAAGGGAAAAACCTTCAGGAAAAAAAAAAAAAAAAAAAGAGTTAAAACTGTATCTAGCTGTGAATTGCTTCTACGAAAGGCAATACAGCAACTCTGAATACAACAGGTGGCGCTACGGATCAATTTTGCTGCACCCGCTGAATATTCATATACGGATCATACAAGTCCAGATATGGGCAAATATCCTTCATGAGCAGTTTGGTGGTGATCCATGTTTTCGATCTCGACCTCGAATGAAGAGAAAAGGTGTTTCTGATTCATTCTGTTGCTATTCGTGTGACATTTGTAGTTTTCATGTTTTTCTTAATTGTTGTCATGTCTCCAAGTTATTCATCCTATATGCACAGAAAAAGCCTCGACCAAAACTGCAGCTGTAGTACAAAATAACTGACTTCCTCCCTGTTGCAGACCTTTTCGCAACGCACAGATGTGGATAAAAATTATTTTTCTCATTAAAATGTGTGAAATGTTGACAGACTTAAAAAAAAAAAAAAAAACTAAATTGTGCACTGTGGACTGTCATTGCCCTTAAAACTCTTATATTTTCACAAGTCTTAATGGATCTTAATGCATTTGTAAAATTTTAAAACTGATGTGTATACTTACCAATACTTGATAAAAATAGTATTCAAGTAAAAGTTAAAAGTGCAGAGTTGTAAAACTACTAAAACGTACCAAAAAGTTACTGAAGAAAATGTAACTGAGTAACCGTAACTAGTTACTGACCCCCTTTTCTTGAAGGAGATACTAGTAGGAACTGTCCCAGGTTAAATCATGATCATATTCTATTTTTGGACTATTTTTATCGTTCACTTTGATCTTTTTTTTTTTAACTGTAAATACATTAGTTTCAGTCCATTTCCATTAATGTTATTAACATAGACCATAGAAGTGTATATAAAGAAATAAAGAAAAGCAAACGGTAGAAGTTGGTTAACAACATTGTAGATCTTGACCTGCTTAAGTCTTCCGCTGGTGAAACATGGAGATATGGTGCTGCGAATTCGCTTCCACTTTTCATCCTTCACCGCTGTGATTGCATCATACAGAGGTCCACTGTCTTCAAAGAAAATCTGGAAACGGACAAAACAGCAAGACATGCTTAGACTTTACACAGACTACTTCCTTTTTCACTCAGAAACAATTAATCTCATTTATTAAGAATATGAACTCTTTATGGTTAAAGAGTGCAGCAGAGACATTTGAGACGTTCAGGTTTCATTGTTGCACTTCCACCCCTGACAAGGTGAAAGTGTAATATTCCCAGGTCACGTCAGTGAATCAGAGCCTTACTTCCTCTTGCATCATATGATGGGAGTGTGTGGGAGTGTTTTGGATGTAATCCTTCTTAAGTCTTTGGAAACAGGTTTCCTGGAAACCTTGCCAGAAATTCCAGTAAATCTAAATCTTCTGAATGAAACACTTTCCCCCAAAGTTCAAAACATGGAAGTTTATCAGGTGGATATAATTTTATTTGTAAACAGCTGCCAAATTAAATTATTGCCCCACGATAAATAATTATCTCACCCTGCGGTTTGTAAATGCAGTGTAGCACTCCTTCACCAAGATGGCTTTTATCATCTCAGGGTCTGCAACCATCAACACTGGGGTTCGTCCCTCAAACAAACTGAAAAAAGGAGGAATATTACAGAAAATACGGGCTACATAAAGCTGTATCAGTATGAATTGACAACAAAATACCGTAAAACAGTATTAAGATAGCTTGATTATTCAGAATGTCAACAGAGCAAACGCATTAATAAAAAGGTTTGGCTTTTGTTTGCATATTTTTGCTAACTATTTACTGAAATAAGAGTCTCCCAGTGGAAGCAGTAATAGTTCTTCCTCAACTCACCCCCAGACATCCCCATACTTGGACTTGTTGTCAAGGTCAAACTTAAGTCCCTGCAGGGAGTCACAGAAACATTAAAGAGGAGCCGAAATAGCTGAGAATAAAACATATTTGCTTCTGGTGAAAAACAGACATTACATAAGTTGTAAAAAAAAAAAAAAAAAAGACTTTCGTTTCTCATATTGAACTATTTGTATTAACTAATGTCTCTAAAAGAGTCGTCTCGGTTCGCTTAGGCTAATACCTTTCTGATACCCAACAGGGTCCCAATAAAAGGCAGAGGTCTCGGTCCGGATACGCCAAGCTTTTTGAAAAATCTGTATGGCCAGATTCCATACCTTATGTTCAAAAAGAGAAAGAAAAATGCGACGTAGTAAGTTTTCTTTTTCGTACATGGTAAACAATATAAGAGCAGGGTACAAATACTCACAGTAATAAGAGAGTGACAGCAAGAGCCACTAAAGTCCATGTAGTCGCGGAAAACAGCAGAAAATCCATTTCCTCCTCTCTGTATTACTGAAACCTGAGAAATCAACAAGCTCTTTAAAAGCCTGCATGTACGGGGAGGAGTCTTGAAACACCATTATGATAACTTCTAGTGACGGGCTACCAGAAGCCAGGCTTCGAGGCGTGTATCGAGTAAAAAGGAGGTGTGTCTTCTTCTTCTTCTTCTTGTTGTGTTTATTGGCGGTTGGCAACAAACTTACTAGTAGCATTACCGCCACTTACTGGTATGGAGTGTGGCTCGCGTTGGTCTAACGCTCTCTCTGTATATATATACCTATATATACTCATACATACACCCATCCACACATTAACTCTTATGTCTACTCTATCAAATTC